>NC_051155.1:162557841-162816593 GCF_013339745.2 Dermacentor silvarum | reverse complement strand
AAAGTTCTCCATTCGTGACACTTATCGTTCGTCGTGCACGCCAAGTGCACATGTCTCAACGCACAGCATTTACGCCTTATCAGCCACTTATTCACCGCACGCCTCTCGTCGGCTGTTGCGCCATCCTTAATGCCACGTTTCCAGCCTACCAGTTTCTTTGTCCTGCATTGAGTAACATCACTGTTGCTATAGTTTTTTTTTTGTCTCGTAGTTTCTTGACTATAGACTGATTCCTAATTGCGGTTAATTATTGGCCTCGCGTGTGAACGTCGATGCGCAGCGCAAGAGCGTATGACACAAATTGAAAGCCGGAAAGGGATCGTTTTGTGAGCACGTGCAAACCTCTATCCCGTTTCATTTTTCATTGTTCATTAATTAATTAATTAATTAATTAATTAATTAATTAATTAATTAATTCGTTCGTTCGTTCATTCATTTATTCAATAATTTGTTTGTTTGCTAGTTCGTTCGTTCGTTCGTTCGTTCGTTCCTTCGTTTGCTTGCTTGCGCGCCGCACAAAATGAGCAAAGCGCTTCTTCTGAGCCACGCATCCCCTCAAGTAATGATGGTCGACGAAAGTTTAACATCCCCCATTCGTCTGACTGACCTCCCTATGCTATTTTTGCTTTCTCTCTTTCACCCCTCCCGTCTGATCTCACTCTCAGCTGCTTCGAACGGAAGCCTCGGCAACGCCTTGTGTTATAACACACAAGACTTGACGTTCATAACAGTAACTTGGAACAATTAAGCCTGACAGTAACATGCTTGCGCGCTCGCAACCACTACGTCTCGCAAGTGAGACGACAGACTGTCTACGCATTCTCAGAACAGCGTCGAAGCCTATCGCTTTCGCGGATTGGCTGCGCCGTGCTCGGCAGTAGAAACGTCGGTTCAAACTTTCGCGATGTCATCTGTTCGAGTGTTCGGGCCTTGCATTATCTCGGCGGTGTTATTAACCGCCCGCGTACGTTTTGAACGGGACAATGGAAAGAGGGTACAGCGATGCTAATCACGTTCATATTTTCTATTTTATTACATCAGTTTCATCCTACCGCTTGGGAAGCACTGCCCGCCGGTGCTACTTTGAAGCGCTTGAAGGCCCTTCGACTATTGTGTTGCGATGTTTTTTTTTTTTTTTTTTTTTTTTTTTGCTGCGTTATATTAGGAGATGCATTTTGCTGCTTCAGTGACGTAGCATTATTGCCGCCCCCCTGGATCTATCAGCCGCTGGCTGAAATATCCACTATGAACTCAATCATGGTGCGTTGTTGAACGAGGAGAAGGTAGACTTTTCGAAACCAGAGCTTGTCGTCGCGAAGAAAATGTTTCTCGCTAATTTCGTGTTATATCAGGTCTGGTGAAAATGAAGTTACGACATGTTGCAGCCGGACACAACACGCCACATTTGTTAAGCTTGCTTGCCATATCTTTACATGATAAAATATTGTTTCAGGCCTCCATGTCGTGCCCTAGTGAGTACAGGGTCCGTGCTTCCGCCCACGAAGTGTTGTTGTTGTCCATTAAAAATATTTCTGGTACCCACTATGAGGAATCGGTCAGAAAATGGATTGATTACAATCTGTTGTCACGGGAATGAAGGCGACGAAAACGTTTTAAAATGGTGGTTGGGTGAGCGCGAAGTTACTACAAAGAGGTCCCCAAGACTACGACGCCATCTTGGTTTATATTTTGTCTCCGTGACCGCTTCGATCTTGTAAATGCCTGTAAATAGACGCTTTCTCGCGAGTATATTCTATACCTGCTGAAGTGCAACGCATTGTGCCATTTGTAAGGATACTGGAAGAGTTTTCTCGCTACGTGTGTAGTTATCTTTTGTCCCCCACTCCCCCTAAAATAAAATAAGTAAGTTAGTAAATATAGAGGACAACGCATTGTGTACAAGAAAAGTAAGTCATGACAAACACAAAGTCTCGAAATAGTTATCGCTACGCTACAAGTCAAGCAAAATTATATAAAATTTAATAACTTTGCTTCTTCCAGAAAAAAAATGATTCTAAAGGAGATCCTGGGTTAAAGGCTGCTTCCCGTAGCTTGACAGGCCTCGGGTGCGTCTTCACGACTGTGGCAGCGCAAAAGCAACCGGTTTATTGTACAAACCATAGCCGAGGTAAATAAATAAGATCTAAAAATAACTGTACTCGTTAACAGCGAATTGGTTGTAATAATAGGAGCTGAGTGCATACATAGGAGGGTATTTTTCCTGTCTGGCGAAATATGAGGTGAAAGCAAAAAAAAAAAAAAAAAAACATTGGCATCGCAGAAAAACATTATGCAGTAGAGATCATGCAAGGACATCATGCAACACCATGCAAGGAAACCTTCGCAGGCCTTATAAAACATGTTTTATACAGTACAGGGCAATAGAATAAAAATTCACCAATACTGTATTACTAAAACCGAATAACAGCGAGTACTATTAGGCAAAAATATGACCGAAGAAACGGCTGCGTACGAATAGCAATGGAAAAAATATTCCTGACGGACGCTGTTCGCAATCAAGTTAGGAATGAATATACGCGCCAATTGTTTCTTACCGCTCCTTACGTTGTCGCATAGCATTTTTAAATATAATTTTTATTAACGCAGGGTTGGACCCGTGTCATCCTCATATTGTTCAGCTTGTGAGGAAGTTAGAAAGCCGCTCAATTTTTTACCCTGTCGTCGATGATTCTCTTGGCGCATGGAAAAGAACTCCCAAATAACTGCTCCGCATGTCAAAGTGCAAGTAACCGTCCCTCTGTTAACATCCTTGGGCACCTCCACTCCTGAGCGCTTTGGCAGGAAAGTTATCCCGGTCTTGCAGGACTATCATCTGGATTTTATGAGGTTACATAAGTCAAATTTAGAACATATACTGTTTTTTTTTTGTTTTTGTAATGAATTATATGTTTCATTTTCCACTTTGAATAGCCTATATACTCTCAAAAATTTTCCATTTGATCCTAAGCATCCTTTATTCAACTTCCGTTTCAATTCTGCAACATTTAAACATTCTCTAGCTTTTGTATTGATGATACTTGAATCTTGTGGACAACCTTCCGGACAAGATCTGTTATGGCACGAGTGGAAACGACACGGAAAGAAATTATCGCAGAAAATTAACGTTTTTCGGATCCCACATCGATCTGTCTTACTATGACTGTAAACTAGTCTATCATTCCAGAACGTCGCAAAACGGCAATCGTATTTCATTCGAGTAAACCACGCTGTTGTTTTCGTTTTTTAAGTTATCCGCGGTTCATACCAGCCAGGCGGGAAAGAGGGGGTCCCGTCAGAGACCTTGGAAATGGGATATGCAAGGACGACGCTGCACCTCTCATATTTGCGTCGCAATGGCGGAAAGATAACTCCGCCGGAGGTGCATTTTTTTTTTCGTGGCGTTGTTATTTTGCGGTCGGAAGACTCGGCGGTGGGCGCCACTCAACTCCGCCGCTCTAGTCGACAGGTGGCGCTTCTGTCAAGGGTCACCAGTCGAAGATTCGGAGAGAGGGCCCACATAGGCACAGGAGGAGCGAGCATCGCTGGCCTTCGATCAGAGGCAAACCAGCAGGACCCAGAAGCGGGCGAGGAGGCAAAGGGGGCTCGCGACCCGCCGCCGTTTGACGTCACACCCCTCCCCCGCGGGGGAATCAATAGCGAAGCCCGGGCTCGGCTTTGGCCCCGCGGAATAGGAGCTCGAGAGGGCGGCTGCCGCCGCCGCTGCAGGACAAGCTGCCGCGTGCTCGCTGCCACCGAGGACGCGGGTAAACTCTCTCGCGCGCTCTCGGTTGATGGTGCGCGGACCCGGACTCTCCCTTTTCCTTCTAGCGATGACGCGGTGCGTTTCACTCTCTCTGGAGGAGACCGGGAGTGCGAGCCCCGTGCTCATCGAGAAGAAGGAGCCGTGAAGGCCGCGGAGACCGCAAGAAATAACAAGAGAGAGTCGAAAGAAGCGCGCAGTGATTCGCTTACTGCGCTGGCGCGGCCGTTGCAGCCGAGAGCTATGCAGGCATGCAGGGCCAAAATGCAAGCTGCAGTGGAACTTTCCGCAACGATGGCAGCGCCACAACATGCAGACTGTAAAGCGAGCACAGAGGCAACGGCAATGACGTGTGCGCATTTATTTGTTGATATGAAATACAGGCCATTTGCTGTACGTGCGTATGTCATCGACATTTGTATGCGCGGGCATGTTTATTGTTGCAAAAATACGCCATTTGCTGTGGGCGCGTCTGTGTGTGCGTGACACGCTACAAGGCGCGTTTTTTTTTTTTTTTTTTTTTTTTTTGCTGACTAGTGTTAAAACTGAAATATCAGTGCGTTTTGCCACAGATTTTGACGACGTACTTTTCTAAACTGGGCATGCTAAGCGCAGGAATTTTGATAAATTGATAGGACATCATTAAAATTTAGCCTCAATACCGCAATGGAGACATGTGCCGTAAAGTAAATAATTATGATGTTATTTATTGAAGGTTTGTTAATATAGCTAACGTCTCACCGCTATTTCACGTACAGCTCTTCAACTAATCCATCTTGTGTGACAGAATTGCGCTGCATGTCTGCTAAATAGATTATTTTTTCTAATTAGTCGTCACTAAGAATGATCACATGGTACGTGTACATACTGGATTCGGACAAATCTTCTGTTGTCCCAACATTAGCGCTCAATTATGCCCGAAAGTTCCTTTAGTCGCACATCGCTACCTTTAAAGCACATTCTTAATATGACAATATTTGTGTCAATCCACTTTCTGAACGTGACTATTCGGCGGTTTTGAGTAGAATTTCTAACAGCAATACAGCATTTAGAATAACAAAACGCGACATTTCTGGTGGCAGCTGTACCGTCAAAACCTGGCCCAAATTTGTCGACAAATATATGCAATGCAATGCAAGTATATGCAATGCAAATATATACGATGAGTTACATAACTTTGGGAAAATTCCCTGGTGTACTTCACCAAGTATGAATCGCTCCCCTGAGTATATACGTGAATTCAGTTTTTTTTTTCTTCATTGAATTCTGTGTACCGTAGACTTTTGTGGCCGGCTGTACATCAATAGCGCACTGTAGCCGCAGAAGCGTATCCGACGAGGGTCGTAGCGAGCCGACGCGCCGTGTTCGGACGGCATCGCCACAGAGGCTCAGACATGGGAGAAAAAAAAAATTGAAGGACCGATTCCTATATAAGAGGGATCAACCACATTTTTTTGCCCAACTTCGCCTCCGCGCGCGGCTGCCGAGGAGGCGAGCGCCATCTGGATGGTGTTTTTGGAAGGAATTTACCACGGTGCGCCACTGTATGAATTGGAGAAATGCTGGAAAAGAGGTTTGAGTTTTGGCGTAAGATAATTATGTTTTCTCGTATATTCAAATTACAATCCGACACTAGCACATCTGTAGGTTGTGGTTAAGTCGTACTTTACGATTTTTCTGACGGATTTTACTTTGAGAAATTCAATTAGTTCACTAACGCCTCTGCGCCACGCGGACGGAGGGCCTGTGCGGTCGGGGTGGTTCGGGATGAATATTTCCGCCAACGACGCCGGCGCGCCCGCACCCACGCCGACGCCGACGCCGGACTTTCTGCGACGCGGGGCCCTTAACGCTATCTCGTTAACAGAAGAAAAGGTTAGTCAAAGGGTATATCTGCATGCATGTAGCAGTGAGTGAGCACTCTGGAAAGCCTGCGAACGACTCAGCTCGACTCGGAACCGACTCGCTTGACTCATCATCGACCGGCGCCCGGGGAACTCCCGACTGTGCGAGTGAGTAATCGGCGAAGCTGCGGCACAACAGCACGCGTGACCCGCAGCGTGAGAGCTATACATACATACATATATACGGCCACGTTCTATAATGAGAAAAGACGCTTCTCGTCAGACAACAACGTGACGTCACTCTACGTGCTCGAAGGCTACAGCACCGGAGGGCACGCCCCGGCTAATTTTCAACACCGTCGAGTCCTCGAACGTGCGCGCGCCTCAATGCGGCCTTTGCGTTTCTATCCACCGAAACGTGGTCGTCAAGACCATGGTATCGCACCCCACAATCAATTGGGCCCAGCAAGAGAGTACGTTGTAGCCGCCAAACGACATCCGCGGGTCGATTATCGGGAGAGCTTCCTATAGCGCGACCACAGTGACGTCGCGTTGCTATGGAAGCAATCTTCGTAAAGCGTCCCGTGTGCAATTCGTAAGAGCTGAACGATAGGCTGGAAATGTTGGGCAGCTCGGCAAACAGCCTTGCAAGGTGTACAGCGGCCGCACAAGTCAACAAGGCAAATCCGAGCACGACCCAGGCGCAGACGACTGAACGAAAGCAGCTGGGCTGAGAGCTCTTGCTACTAGTGTTAGGCGATTGGTAAACGACTGAACGAAAGCAGCTGGGCTGAGAGCTCTTGCTACTAGTGTTAGGCGATTGGTAAACGACTGAAAGAAAGCAGCTGGGCTGAGAGCACTTGCTACTAGTGTTAGGCGATTGGTAAAGGACTGAACGAAAGCAGCTGGGCTGAGAGCACTTGCTACTAGTGTTAGGCGATTGGTAAACGACTGAACGAAAGCAGTTGGGCTGAGAGCTCTTGCTACTAGTGTTAGGCGATTGGTCAGTTATGTTTTCGATTTATCAATTATTGCGTTCATCACGATTAGTTTGTTTAAATGCAGTTAATCGTTTGAGCGCATCTAAACACAACGATCCAAGCACGTGCATCTAAAATCTTGCTTGTAGTTGAGGGAATCAAGGTACTTTGCAAGTCTCGGTAATTTGCTGTAGGCCCGTTGTTGATGTTCCGATTGCCGCCTACATTTTTCTTTCTCTTTGCGTCATCTCTTTATTTTTTATTTATTTGGTTACTTTTGTAGCACGTGAACGGTATGAGGTGTAGAAGTAATCCCTATGAACAGGCAGCTAGTGGCGTGTCTTGAGCCTATTTCAGTTCAATTCAATTCTGCTTTTTAAACATCATTACACGATGTCAGAAGCACAGACAAAAAATCAATTTCGATGACTAACTTAAAGAGGTCTCTGCCCCCGGTGACATACAGCAGGATGCAACGTCGGCTAGCATGCAAATTTACAAACTAATGCTGCCTGTATGTAAGCGCAAGGCAATCACAGCAAAACCATCGTTATGAATGTTCACATGCGAAAACAAGCCCGAATTGCAAAAGTCGTGGTGCATCATGCATTGATGAAACGCAGGGGTTAAACCATGATTGCATGAATTGTTACAGAACGCAATGTTAACGTAATTTTGAATTAGCCAAGAGCATCCACATCAATATCGCAAGCTGTAGATTAAAAAGGCACTGACATTTCGAGAAGTATCCAAAGTAGTAATTCATTGTAGTAAAACATTTGACAGCACTGAAAAGCTGAGAAACAGAAGCTACATCGACAATACGCTGTTTAAAAGACCTCTGATCTAAAATCTTGCAGTTGAGGGAATCAAGGTGCTTTGGTGAATCAAGGTGCTTTGGTGAATCAAGGTGAATCAATGCGCACGTCGTTGCGCGCGTCACGTCACAGCCATCTGGCTGACTAAAGGTGTGGCCTAGTGCGTGCGTCATTGGGCACGTCACGGCGCAACCAATCGGGAGGAGGCGGCGCCATGTCATGAGTGTATGAAATGAGCGCGTGTATTACCTTCCGAAGTCTATACAAACGCTATAATGCCTTCGCATTCCCACACGAAAGCAGTGTATCTGCCAAATTTTAAATTTTTGTTCGTCGTTTTGTTCGTCTTCACGTTATGGAGTGCTATTATGTACATCGTCAAATTCCGCCACATTGTCAAATTCTGTGATGGCGGTATTTTCAGCCAATCAGAGCGACCCGGTAGCAGCCCTCTGGACCAATCAGAGCTCACAATATGGTGAATTCAGCAATATGGTGAAATTCGACAAGGTTCATGGGTTCAGGGAACCCATCTCTGGACATTATTCAATTCCGCCATCTTGTCTGTTCTGATTGATCGAGAGGGTGCTACGGCCTCTCTGATTGGTTCAAAATGCCACCATTACAGAATTTGATAATATGGCGGAATTTAACCGTATCCAGAATAGTACATCAAAATAGCACCCATGCATGATACACTGGCCCACTCCATTCCTGCTATCGTTGCCGCTGCCATACGTGAGCGCCGCCGAAAGAAACGCGCGTAGCACGTTCGTTTATATTTTACGACTAACATAACAGCCTTATTACTGCGTCAGTATATTTTGCTCTGTGTCAAGATGTCCCGATAATGTCGACGACGCCAAGTCCGTCATTTCGAAACCATCTTCAGTATAATATTAAAACATCCTGCAAGAGATTGCGAGCGTTCATATTCGCCCAGTGTCACCGTTATAACGCGGAAATCGTGTGGTAGACCTTCCACAACATCGAAAATATGTATCAGAACTTTTTCAAAGTCCTCGCTAAGGAACACAGGGGAGATGGAGCAAGGGATGTATGAAGGCAATTGTTACACTATGCGGCTGATACTAGGCTTGCTCGGTCCTCATAAAAGCTTGATGCTGCAAACACGTTTTCTTATAAATGTAACTTTGTTATCCTTTCGCAGGACAAGCTGCTCACGAAGCTGGAAGAGCATGAGCCGGAGCTGGCTACGAGCCAAGAAGAAGAGGTAAGTCTAGCACAAGCTTTAACGTATTTCGCCCGTTTCGTCACCGACTTAAACAGTCGATCGAATCGCCGGTGGACTCCTCCATGATGAAATGAAAAATTAGCCAGAGAAATAGCTTCTAGGTTCATAGAATAGAGACAGAGAACGGGCGATGAGGAAGTTTGCACGGGTATACGCTGCGCACTCTACAGAGAAACGACAGTTTTCTCTAGAAATATACAATATAGGGATCAGTGTTAAGCGACAAAGAAACTTATAAAGAGAGACAGAAAAAGAGAAATACGTTTTGTTGAAGTGAGAGTAGAAGACTTAAGTCCGAACACGCCAGAAGAACCCATGTCATTTCAGAATAACTTCTTCGTGTGCTAGTTGGTGTTTGCTTAACATGATACTTTGTAGCGCAAGAACTCGAAATTATATTTTAATTCGAGTTTTTGCGCTACAAGGTATCAATTTAAGAACCCATGTCAGCTAGTTGCGTGAAACAAACAAGCGAAAATAGCCTGAAAAAGTAGTAGCTGCGCAATACTGCTAACCACAGGACCGAGCAGTCAAACTAGCGAACATGTATGCCCTTTTCAGACACGCAGGATGTCTTGCGAACGTATCTGCAACAGCGTGTCCAACCGTGTTTCATTTCCTGTCCCAGTGCGTGGTCTGCGTGACGGCCAAGGCGAGCATGCAGACATTCCCGTGTGGCCACCGCGTCGTTTGCCGCAAGTGCTTCGTCAAGACCATCCAGGTGGCCGTGTCGCAGCGCGTGCTGCCCCTGCGCTGCGTCATTTGCCGCACCAAGATCGTGCGCCTCAAGCACTCGTCGCACGGCCACGCTACACCTGTCACGCCGGGAGCACGGGCTCTGCTGGCACCTTGCGAAGCGCTGGGACAGACCCGGCCGGCCAACCCCTGGCCGCAGGACCTGCGCGTCCCCGTAGAGCCTCTTCCCGCCAGTCACTACCGGCACAGCGCCGAAGCGTGCCGCTTCCACAGGCACCGGAGCTCCTCCAGTGCCGGCACTTCCGCGCTAGCGTCGCCCGAGGCGGCCTCCTCGAGCACCAGCATCTCCATCGGCCGCCGCATCTCCTCGCCGCAACCGACCAGTTCGGGGGCCTCGAGCCCAACGTCGAGCTGCCCCGCGAGCCCCGAGGACGCTCCCGAGGTGCCCAGAGGGCGCCGCAGCGGACTCACTCGAGCCGTCGTGCACCCGCCGCCCCCCGTTCGTTCGCCACCAACGCAGCCACCGAAGACCGCCTGTCCGCCACCGCCTTTGCCGGCGCGGAGCCCGAGGACCCCGGTTCCCGGAACTCCGATCGGAACGCCAGAGAAAGAAGTGGCCGAGTCGATGACGCCGCCACCGAAGACACCCGCCGCCGCGAAGACGAAGAGTCCGGTCGGATCGCCGAAAGAACGCTCTACTCCCGCGCCGGCCAAGACGTCACCGGACCGGCCCGCTCCACCTAGGCTGCAACCTCCGCCGCCGGTCAGGTCACCGTCTTCGCCAACGGCGCCATCGACGACGGCGAACAACACGGCGCTGTGCCCGGCAGCGTTGTCCAGCGTGGTGCTGGCCCCTCCTCCTGCCGAGGTACGCAGCCGCCGCGGTGGCCAGTACCGAGTGAGCCCGGCGGCCGGCGGCACGGCGCCGACGTCACTGCCGCTCACGGTGCGGCCGCCGCCGCCCAAGCCGCGGCCGCCGTCGCGCTTCGAGAGGTTCCGCGACATGCACGTGCGGCGCCCCACGCTGCTGCTACCGATCCCGGAGAAGGAAGAGTCCGAGGCGCTGCTCGAAGCGGCCTTCTGCCGCGTGGCGCCTGGTTCCTCCGACCTGCTTGTCAGCGCGTCGTCGCCCAAGATCGTGCTCCAGGACCGAGCGCCTTTGCTCCAGCCGGATTCACCGGACCGTCGCCGGACTTCGCTGCGCAGTCAGCTGCGTTCCAAGATGGCGGGCTTCCCGAGTCTGCTGGGATCGCCACTGAGGGCGCTGCGAGCCGGCGCACGCCATAGGCGCGTGCCAGACGTAAACTAGACGCCGGCTTCCTCCGACCAACGGAGGCTTGATTGCCACGAGAGGAGGACCTCCGCGCGAAGGCCTCCCCTTCGCGACGGAGGTCCCCGAGGCCAGTCGCGGCCCCCCGACGACAGCACGGCGAGAGGCCTGCGACGACCCTTCAAAGTAACCCCGCGGCCCCCGCTCAACAAGAGCCGCCACTGTGAAGCAGCGGCCGAGACAAGACACCGAGGACCGGACGCACGGCCCGGAGCTGCCCGCGGGGTCCAGCGGACGCGCACAACGAAACCAAGGCGACGATAACGACGCCTGCTGGCTGGCAGCGCCCGAGGCTGCCTCGTGACGAGAACGTGCCAAAGAGGGGCCCCCCCCTCCCAACCCCCTGGTGTCTGTACATAGGCAATCTCTTCCCGTAGTCTTCCCACAGAGTCGTCCACCCGAGTTCAGTATTGAGTGTCGTGCAGCCGAGGCCGCGGCGGCCATACCGCGCCAGTGCCATGCCGCTTAGGAGGGAGGAAGGAGCGGCATCGTACGCTCACATTTGGCGCGCTCCGTCGTGCATGTTGTCACGGTGGTCAGACTACGCGCCACTGAACGGATATAAAGTCAAAGAGGCAAAATTGCCGAGCCGGTCGAGGCGGTTCTTCACTCAAGACGAAGGACGTAGTGGCTTGCCACGCTTTTATGCTGAAGGGAGGTACCGCGAAGGTACCAGCAGTGCGCCGATGTAGCCGCTGGAAGGCATTATATAAGAGCTAGTGTTATATAAGAGCCGGAATCGCGTAGTATTTGCCAAGACATCCTGTGTAGCCTAATACTGATGGCTCATAACGTGCGACAGCACAGGGCGAAACGAGTGTTGTCACTACGCTCCATAAGACAGCAGGTTTTCCACAAGCCTCGGATATTATTTTAAATGGAAGGCTTGTTGCCTATTCCCAGGACACTCATCCAAAGAGAAATACAGATAGAAAGATTTGTCAGGTTCGGCGCTGCATACACTGTTCCAACGCATGTTAATGTTTGCATTCTCCTGGAACTATTTCAATCGCCGCATTCGTTCGCCCAAACTTTCACTACAGGAAAGAAAAGAAAGAAAATGAACTGCCAGAGTCGACTGCGCCGATAAACGATTTACGAAGCTGCGCTAATTGTTGCTGGCTGTTCAACGTAGTAACTTCTATGATGAAAGAAAAGCACTACATGACGGAGCAAGCTTCCTTTGAGCTTTCTGTCTGCTCCTCCCTCTCCGTCTCTGCGTACTTCTTGGCTACAACGCCCGGAGAGAGATCTCTCAACGAACGTACACCGTCTAAATGGCAACGTCTCCGAAGCTGCAGGTTTGTTGAAACAGCAGCGGTTATCCGCAAACACGTACGGCCAGCTTTGTGCCGGCAGTCGGCGGAGCCGTGTTGGGATCAGCGGTGTGGCGTCACTTGGCAGCAGTGCCAGCGTATTGGAAGGGCGTGTTACAAGGAGGTCATCTCATGGTCCACATAGAGAATGCAGCCACGCGTAGCGGGGATGTTGCCGCGCGTTTCTCGAAAGACGTCCAGTGCCTGCGTCACGGCCGTTGAACAGGGTGCAGAAGCACATCAACCGGTAGATAGCTTGTTTCCGTTGACTCAGATTCCTTTGCTACCAACGGAAGGAAAGTCTTTCGTTGCTTTCAGGCCGGCCACTCTCACATGTCGTAGCCCCTTCAGTATTGAGGTTTGCTGTGATCAAGACAAGTATCAGCCATAAATAGTCAGGCTCGTTTACCTCGAGTTGTACTACCGGAAAAGGTTTGGTATCTACAAGGGCGCACTAGGAGCGATTGAGCGAGTATATAAGGGACGCTGCTCAGACACAGGACCTTCCGGTGACAAGGAGACAGCTGAGACAATGACAGAACGGGCGGCATGTCCTGCTTCGCGTGTCAGCTGCGCCGACTCGAAACTGCCCGTTCAAAGAAACCCTAACTCAGGGGTCTGGTTGTAGGTGGCATAGTAGCGAGCTCAACGTATTTTTTTTTCTTTCACGTTGGGCCAGTGTCGACCACCCTCCGATATGCAGGCGCGGCCGCCGCGGACCTCGGTGCAGTCGGTGTGCCTTAGGCCAGTGCTCCGCCGTCGGAGTCTCCACGCTCTTCAGGACTTCTGAAGACACGTCCGCGTTGAGCCCTCTTCCAAGGCTGTCATGTTCGTTCGGTCACCGCGCCGCGCTGGGGCGACAGTGTACACCGTCTGCGTGCTTTTAAGCGCAACGTCGCACACGTCGACTGACGCTTACAGTTTCTCAAGCATCGCGTGATCAGTCTGTACGAGTTGTCGGTTCACTTGCGTGACGGCACTGATTGAAAGCTCAAAGGCTTCGTGTTATCTACGTGGTTTGGGTTGGAGTCGGGCCCAGCATAATTGCTCCGAAGAAGACTTGACAGTCAAGCGCAGCCTGTGACAGGCTTACCTCCTGTATCTCGTTGCCCTATAAGCTGCTTCTAGACGGTTAACTATATATAAATAGTATCGCAATTTAGAGTCGACGTGTATTTTAACGATACGAAACTAACCGGCGTACTCGCTGGGAACTGTTGTTACTGGTGAAGAGCTGCTAAAGGAACGAAGATGTCGAGAATGAAACTACCACGGGTGTAGTCGCTATTTGCGCCAGAGGGGCACCGTGAAACTGGTTCTGCATGGGAGGAAACTATAGGCAGCTAGTGGTAATAGTTTGATGGTGAAGTTTCGATTTGTCTTCAGTGGTGGATTGAACCGGCAGGGATAATGACAGTCTCGAATTAACGTGGGCATCCGCTTTTCAGCACGTCATAGCATTAAAGCTATGCTATGTTCTTGGGTATAGAGAAAAAAAAGAAAAGATAGATGACAGAACCACATCAGAAATTTGACTGGGTGCAATATTCGTCGATCCCGAGCTCTCAATACCGAGCCATGTGTGTCCTGCTCCGTTTTGAGCAGCGGGCATACTCTCAAGCAGGGGAAACGCACCGGGCGCGTGCCGAGCGAGGAATCCGCTCTCAACGTGACATCTCCACGAGTGCATGAAGTTGCGTGGAGCCTGGATGAGCAGAATGTAGCATAAGATAACGATAAAAACTGGGCGGCAAGGAAGCATTCCGAACTATAATTTTGCATTTTAAATGGAAACAGCGTTAAGACAAGCGCCCTCAACCAGGATAACACGTTGTCCTAAAGCAGTGCATTTACAGAAAGTACACTGCGTTCTAGGCGTTCGTCTTGCTGTTTTCGATGGCCCACAAATGGAGTTCCACGTTTCCCAAGGGCAGTTGAATTATATAGGACGTCGCAATGGGCAAGAAGTAGCATTTTTTTAAATCAGCATAGTACAACTTTCTCTGAACTGCCACACACAGTATGTACGAGTCGCGCGTGCTGTTTTTCACGCCGACCTGTACAGCGTTTTCCTATCAGGAGCGATTCATTCCCGAAGACCCGCTCGAAGGCACACTTCGGTGCATGCGTACACACGAACATCGACGCGTTCCCGCAATTATTCTAAGCCACTGGTGATTCACTGCACGGTCGCACTCGATTCCGCATTTATCACGCTTTCTTCTTCTTTCGCATGATTACGACCTACCTTCGCGTTTAATACTAAATCTTCCATCATCAGTTCCACCATCAGTTAAAGGAATGCAGCCTCAAACATTTTTCCATATTAATTACTGCTCCCTTACAAAACAATACTACCGCATATTCCCGAGTCATCGCCCACCCCAACAACGCCTATAAATCGCACGAGAAAGTGGAGTTTGGTGGTGTCTCGGCGTCTCAGCCCTAACACTTAATGGTCTCAGCACAAACAGTTAATGAACTGAACAGAGAGGAATACAGGGCATGACCAACACTTGACTAACAGTCATGCCCCTTGTTTCGTAACTATATATCGTTTCACCGAGGAATTTTCAGTGATGCGTGGTCATATCGGAGAGTACTACAGCTTGCTTCGGAGAACTCACGGTTTTTCAAGCGCTGCTTAGTGCAGAGTCATTTGCGAATGCCACTGGCCCATCCAGCTCACATTTACCGTATAGCATGCATTCACGTGGGGTGTGCACAGGTAAACAACAGCCAAATTTCCGTATAACCCAGTGAATGCAGTAGCTTCAATGTTCAGGAATGGGCAATCTCTCAGTCTACTTCACGAAAATGGTATTCTCCGCAGATAAAGGAGATGAATGATCTCTGTAAGTGGGCGATGACTCGGAATGTGCACGGTAATTTATTGATAAACAAAAGAGGAAAAAAAAGCACACAACCCTCGCTTCTCTGTTCTTGCGCCTTCGGCTTCAACTGCGCAAACGTACGTGCGCCTAAGCTAAGCCTAACTATGTACAATTCACGATCATCTTCCCCTGTTATGTATAACGCTGTGGTAGACACCGTGAACCATAAGCAGTGTGCATTTATTACGACGTTAAGCTCCTATAGATTTCAGATCAGAACGGGGACGATCAGTCTCGCTCCAGTGTCTGCGATGTGCTGGGCTTGCTCATCAGCGCGGTGCGGGTGACCCTTGGGAGCGCAGGCGACCGACGAGCGTGGAAACTCTGACGGTCTCTTTCTTCGCGGAGCGTACAGAGATGCTATATACACTCACTACACACTGTTATTCGACGGGGGCAAATAAAGGATGTTAGAGAAAGAAAGGACCACGCAGTGCGTTATTCCTTCATACCGGTGACGCCATGGTACCCGTGTGCTCGGCTGTCCTGGATGCAGGTGTGACGTAAGCCGTGACCAGCCTCTTTTACTTGCATGCATCCCTTACTTTGCACAGGTGACAACTGATTATTGTTGGGATAAAAAAAAAGAACAAAAGGACAGCAGACTTCAGCGATTCCTTCGGCTCTGAACTCATTTGCTGCAACGTACCGCAGCATTTTCTTCCACCCCTAGTGAAGAGCAGCATCTTATTTGTTTCTGTGTTATGGTTAGAGAATTCGAACATCATGATGTCAACAGACAACTTGCACGACAAATGGCAACGGGAAAACAACCGCGGTAAAGAAAGAAAAAGAAAAAAAAAAGGGGGGGGGGAGAGTTGCGTCCACCCAATGCGAGGAATTGGACAACTCAGGTAAGAGAGACCAAAAAAACATTCTTGAACGAAAAGAGAAACGATTCGCCACCCTGGTCCTGCGAAAGTGGATGCCCAACGAAGCTGTGGAAATCCGCCACTACAATTGGTGCGGGGGGGGGGGGGGGGGGGGCATTCTTTATAAATACGAAATCATTATATGGCCCATGAAGGCGAAAAATTCGGTGTTGACATCCATCCGATGGTACCAAAATCCATTTGGCCAAGCGGTGACGTCCCGTTTGACACGATGATGAAATATGATTTCGTCATCACCTCGAACGTCGCATGATGACATCATCACGTCAAACGTTACGTTGCGCGGATAACGGAATTGTCACGCCACTATATCGCCCGATGACATCATGTCAAACGTGACGTTGCGCGATGAGGTCATCGTCAAGTGATGATGTCGCCTGATGACGTCATGTGACGCGATTACGTTATTCTTGTACATCCAATTTACAATCTTAAGCTATCATGTCTGCAGCTTGTGTGTAAGTCGTACTATACGAATTCTCTGACGCAATTCACTTTGAAAAAAAAAATGACTTACTTCAATAAGGCACTGCGCTTGGCGGAGGGTCTAGGGAAATGAGCATGTATCTATGCTGCACTTCCGCACACGTTCGCGCGCGCATGACGTACCTCCTCACTTGTGGTGGTGCTTGTCTAACGGCGTCGACAGTTTCGCTGTACATTCACTTACACAGAGTGGAATGGAGGCGCATTTTTTTCGCTCAATGGGCCATTTGATGATTTCGCGTCAAAAAATAAAGAAAGAAAGAAAGCAAGCAAGCAAGCAAGCAAGCAAGAAAGAAAGAAAGAAAGAAAGAAAGAAAGAAAGAAAGAAAGAAAGAAAGAAAAGCGCATGCTGCTGTCATACCGCATCGAATGCACCATCTCTTCTTCAAAGATAAGCATTCTTACGGTGAGAAAAGATAAAAGGCCTAAGAGGAGGAAAGACATTTTCTCCGGCTACTACTGACAATCGTACGCGAGTACATCGCATTAGAGCTTCAGCGTAATGCACAAAAAAAAATCTAGTTTCGCGTTTTCTCCTTTGAATGCTGGAAATGACACTGAAAAGAATCAAGCACTCTTGAACTGGAACAAGAATTTTAGGCGCTTATGACAGCATAAGAAACCTGAACACAAGGACTGCACAGTTTGTTTATTTTTTTTTCAGCGAGAACAGACAATCGTGATTCGGCCACTTCATAACTCTCCACAGGAGCGACGTCATTGATTACATTTTGACCACCCTAACTGAAACAGAAAGAAAGAACTTGAGCTATTGTCAACATTTAAGCGCATAAATAAAGAAGAAAGTGCTAGAGAATTCGAACATCATGATGTCAAAAGACAACTTGCCCGACAAATGGCAATGGAAGAAAACAGCCGCGAGAAAGAAAGAAAGAAAAAAAAAAGGTGGGGGGAGAGAAAAAGAAGAAATCAGAAACTACGTCGGAACTTAGAAGCGTAGTAGACAGCCTAACAGACAGCCTTACATCGTAACAGACAATCGAATAATCTAATTTAACAAAACCAAACACAAAGAAAAGGCTCGCGCTGCGCTAAGCGGTCGACAAAAAAGTCACACTATATACAAAGTCGCGCTGGCGCTGTCATTCCACCAACAAAAATGGGCGCAAAACCAATATCCCCGCAATAGTTCCAAGAGCCAATCTCCTGGCTCGCGATATCGTTAATTCTTCACACGAAGCGCTTAGTCGAAGCACCGTATATAGGTACGACTTCTCGGGTCCGTGCGCCTCGGCTTGGAAGAGTTCACCAGTACTGCAGGTTGGTCTGGGTGAGCAAGAAGAGCGGGAACGGCTGTAGGCGGTTGGCCAGCGTGACGGTTCGGCGGAGTCGGTGGGCGCGGTACGCTCTCTGCAGAGTTCGCGCCGCGCGCTCGAGTCGCAGCCGCTCGCACCCACGCACGAAGAACTCGGCCAGGACGACGGCGGCGCGCTGCTCCTGCTGGCGCTGCATGGTGCCCGATACGGGTCGCATGTCCGGCCTTCGCAGCTCCGGGTAGGCGGCCGCCGCGTCCGCGTCCAGGCTGCGCTGCAGGGGCTCGCAGAGGGGCTCGTACACGTTCATGCGCACGCGCAGGAGCGACTGCAGCAGGTGCACGTAGTGGACCTGCGTCGCGCGACCAGCCCCAGTTTCACGAGTGTGCGCGCGAGGTTGGGATTATAGCGCTGGTATTTCTTAACGGCCAACCATAAGGACACTTTGGACCGCTAAAAAGGTCTAGTTTTACGATGGCGTATTCATAGAGGAGCCTTCGTGAAGAATTTGACGTTTCAAGTTCGAGCGGGAGCGTCTATTCTTAGCCTTTCCAGCCGTTTTCCTTCACTTGCGTGAGGCGGTTTTTTTTTTTTTTTGCGGTCACACCTTCAACGGCACCGACACCTGTGAGGCAATACAAGCTTCGCTTTAAATAAAGGCTTATAGAGCGCACGCACTTTATCCAGGAATCTGACATACCGTCCTCAAAGCGGTTCAAGCAAAACGCAAACAAGCACTCGGGGTAGGGAGTACGTTTATGGTGCCACGATACAGCAATAACTAAAGACTGCGTCCACAGGCAAGACGACGGCGTGCCGGAAAGAGCTCAGCGCGAGCTTCATCATGGCCTTGATCTGGCGGCCTAATTTAATAAATTCACATGGTCTCCTATGTTATCGCTAAGACGACTTGAAGGCGAAAACCGAAGTGCCGATTAGAGCACTGCACGGGCCGATTTTTTCAGCCCGGGCCCGGCCCGGGCCCGCTTTTGCGTTGGGCTGCCCGCCCGAGCACGATTAAAACATTTATGGCGAGACCCGGGCCCAGCCCGGGCCCGGAAATAATCTACGTTACCCGCCCGCCCGGCCCGGCCCGCCACCCATTCACCTTAGGCCCGAGCCCGGCGCGATACCGGCTCGAAACCGGCCCGAACCCGGCCCGAGACCGAAAAACACATGTTTTTCAGAGTTGAGACGCCCGAGAATAACTACCTGCACGTTACATGCACACCACCAGAAAGCCCAAGCCCGGCCCGGGCCCGCGTCAAAAAACCCGAGCCCGGCCCGGGCCCGGGTCAAAAAGCACACGCCGTGCCCAAGCCCGGCCCGAGCCCGTGAAAAAACTTCTCTACCCGGCCCGGGCTTTCGGGTAAGCCCGAGCCCGTGCAGCGCTCTAGTGCCGATCCATTAAATACGGACACATGACGTACACATCCCCATTAAGTCGCTTAGTCTACTTCGCTTAGTCATCCCTCTTAATTCGCTGAGTCATCCTCCTAATTCATTTACTCAACCTTTTAATTCGATAAGACCAATTCGCTTATCATCCCTCTTATTGACTTAGTCACCAATCTTAATTATATTGCCTTTAACTCACCTGAGTCATGCACTTAATTCGCTCAGTCATCCCTTTTAATTCACTTAATCATCTGCTTAATTCGCTTTATCAATCATTTATCTTAATTCGCTTATCATCCACTTCATTCACTTTATCATCCATCTTAATTCGCTTGTCATCCATGTTTATCATCCATCTTGCTTGCTTACGGCGGTATGAGGGGGGTATGAGCCATTGGTGATGATAGTTTTTGTGCCTTTCGTGTCGTCGACGCGTTTTCGCTCAAGGACCTTGAAGGTTGACTGAACGATGAGACACGTACGGCCTTAATAATTAAATTGTGATGTTTTACTTACCAAAACCACGACATGATTATGAGGCACTGCCGTAATGAGGGGGGGGGGGGTACTCCGGATTAATTATGACCACCTGTGGTTCTTTAACGTGCAACCGATGCACGGTAAACAGGTGTTTTTGCATTTCGTCTCCGTTGAAAAGCGGCCGCCGCGGCCGGGATTTGATCCCGCAGCCTGGGGCTTAGCAGCCCGAACGCTAAAGCCACTACGCCACCACGGCGGGTCTGGCGGGCTTGCTCTCGTAAATAGATTGTAACTAGGCACTTCTGTCTGACTTTCTCTGTATACATGTATCAACATTTAATTCATAGTTCAAAACCGAGTACTAAAACAAGACAGATCATGGGAGACAACTGTGGACAGGTGCTCGACTCACAACTAGTTCAGTTTTCCGAAATACATACATATATGCATCCATTCGCTGAAACCTGCTGATCAAATCATAATCGCTTCGTCTCAAGCTCACAGGTCTTTCACGTAATATCTACCAACAAGCACAGCTGTCCACTGTACTCAGACAATATCTGGTAGTTCTGCACTATATAGCTATAGTGCTCGCGTATCCAGAAATTTAAATTTTGTACCTCAGTAAAAGTGGCTTCCAGACTTGCTGTTGCAATAAGCTTAAAAGCCAAGTGGTTGGAAAATTTTCCATCGATCACAATATTTCCTCCTGAATTTGTTTAATTTTTAAACCTTCGCCGAGATAAGGCCGAAGGTTTTTACCATTGCCACGAAGTCTTACACTACAAACTTTGCACACATTTCATAATTAAGCTTTCGACTACAGAAAAGGGAAAAAAAATCAGTGGCACTGGACACGTGATACACGACTAGGCGCGTAGAAGCCATTTCCAGGGGCGCATTTGCCGGTTCGGTGAACTTGCAGCTAATTATTCACGAGAAGGGACACTCTTCACAGAACCGCAACCGCGCGTGGTGTGCATCTCAGTGCCAACTAAGGGAAGCAAAATGTTTCATGTCTCTGATTTATGGACGTGGGTGGCTGCGACACAAATCCACGACTTAGCTTTGAGAGCCCCGCAACCAGCGCTCGGAACTTCCCCACTCTTGCAGCATGGCTGCCTCAGAATCATCGCTGCTCTTAATATAATGCACTGTCGTTGCAGTAACTCGCACATTCAAGGCTCTTACGTGCCTGTATGAAACAACTTCTTCCAGCAGGGCTGCCGCATTCGTTTTAAGAAACATTTTCTAGACTCATTATGATTATTGCAGCGAAATTATGCGCCGAATGCGTCGCGACTATACGCTGCTGCACCGCGATTGGATGAGACAAGCTTAATTTCTCTAGCCGTATACTGCGCTGAAAAAAAAATAATAAGTAATTACAATAGAAATCACGGGCAGAGAGCGGTAAAAACAGAAAAATAAGCTAACTCCCCGCAGTTAATTGCTGCATGAGTTTGTCTTGTTAGCTGATGCGTTCGTGTTTCAGTTCCGTTTACTGTAATTTGCGAAAAAGTGTTGTTTCCATTATCCAAATGTCGTATGTGCAACTAGAAACCAGATATGCAAGTGTAATTAAACAGAAGCAATTAAATGTGACACCCTTCTTACTTATTAGCTTTTGCTTTCTTGAGGGGGGGAGGGGGGTGCCATGCTGCGCTCTAGAGCGCGTGGCCCAATTTCCTGCGCCTTGCCCAGACGTGACTTCATCGTCGCCACGCCATCCTTCCTCATTACAACAGGGAAGGCCCCAAGGGTGTTCCATAAAACGGGTATAGCTGCATAACGGAAACACATTCGCAACGAGCCATGGGAAATATTTTACAGGCAGTCGAAAGCATCTTCAATGAAAAAAAATAAAGAGGGGGGGGGGGGGGGAGACTCGGCAAGCGCCGAACGGAAAATACACAAAGGAGGACAAGAAGAATCATAACATCGGTCACCATGCGCACAGCTAGAAATAAAAAACGTACGTTACTGAATATGCGCACATATCTTCTTAACAATCTGTTTCCCGCATTTATTTCTTTAAAACAGTCCGTGACCTGTATTATGGCCCCGTTTTCTTGCTGATTAGAAAGTACTTCATTGGGCTTTTGACTACATTCGTTCCTCATTAATAAGAAAGCTCGCGCCCGCTGCGCTATAGCTAAGTGGCTATAGGCGCTGCGCTGGCGAGCTCGAGGTGGCGGGTTCGAGACCGGCTAAGGCGGCCGCATGTAGATGAAGCAGAAATGAGAAAACGCTAGTGTACTTAGATTTAGATGTACATTAAAGAGCCCCACGTGGTCAAAACTGGCCCAGAGTCACCCACTATTCGGCGTGCCTCGTAATCCTATCGTGCTTTAGGTGCGCAACGGCCCAGATTTTAATTAACATTTTGATTCGCGATCGATAATGTGCCCAAAGCGGATGGTCCATAATAACGGATTTTGATAGAAAACGAATCACATTTGTCTACTCCGGACTCTGACGGTGGTCCGGAGCAGACCACCGTCAGTTGCCTTATATAGATATCCTATGTGACCGGCCTTTCACACACACACACACACACACACACACACACACACACACACACACACACACACACACACACACACACACACATACACTTTTTCCCCACTTTTACACTCCCAATGCCGACGAATTAATAGAAGCATCTCACCCTGTCGCCGCTGAGCAATGGCACGTCCATGATGGCCAGCGCCAGCGTATTAGGTCGAGGCAGCCGCAGCGGACGCGGCAGCGAGTCCAGCAGGCTGGGCAGCGCGCACAGCGGCAGCGTTCTCCGGGCGGCGACGTCGAGCCGAGCCCAGGCGGCCGCGAAGTCGACCAGGTCAGCGTCCGACAGCCCGCTCAGCTCTGTGTTGAGCGCCTGTGAACAAGGGTGGTGTCGGGAGAGAGCCCTCGCGATGCGTGCTTAATAGTGTCTGTCGCTGGGCTCATTTGTTCGAGAAACATGAAAAGGCGCGCTTCTCACAACAACATATAGGCAATATATGAAACCGAAAATTAACAGCGTGTAGAAAAGGTGTTCTAATTACTGGATCTAATCCTTCGAACAATTTGTTTGTTTCTTTATTTCTTTATTTATTTATTTATTTATTTAAAATATTTATTTATTTATTTATTTATTTATTTATTTAAAATATTTATTTATTTATTATTATTATATTATTATTTATTTATTTATTTATTTATTTATTTATTTATTTATTTATTTATTTATTATTTATTTATTTATTTAAAATGAGCTTAAATCACTTAGTCTAAGTTCAGCGTGCAGTAGAACCACTGTCACGCTTGTACCAACACTGACTGTGATTGTTCGCAGCAAGTGACAACATATAGTGTTCGTAGAGTGCTGCGTTGACCACGGAGAAGATGGGAGTGCCCTGACGGCGCCCATCTGGAAAAAAACAAAAAGTCTGCAGAAACTCCACTGCAGCTGCCCAAGTATGCGGAAGCATACCCCAAATTTCAGTTGGCTCACCCCCAAATTTCAAGTTGGCTCATTCCCAAATTTCAAGATAGCCGACCCCCAAATTTAAAGTTGGCCCACCGCCAAATTTTAAGTTGACCCACCCCCAATTTTCAGTTGACCCAGCCCTACTATAGGCTTATCCATGGATTTTCCATGGAGCCCTATGTATCCCTATGGGTATTCTCTCTGATCATTTTTTTTTCAGTTGTTCCTTATCGCTTATAAAGCTACCAATAATTTACATTTACGTTATTATAATAATGAAATGTCTTAACTTCGCAAATTACGAATTTTTGTGCAGTTACAAAGCATTACACTTTTTGTGTGACGGACAGATTTTGCTGGGGTACTCGCCAAAGAACACCCAAGAACGACAAGCAACAGCACTCGATGCGACATCTTGTAATGCGGAGTTTAAGCATTATTTATTTATTTATTTTATGGATACTGCAATCACCATGCGGTGACTTTAGCAGGGTGGTACAAGCGTAATGAATACATTGGTATATGTACTGAAAATGCAGAGGTTAATAAAAAAAACTGCTATTTGAATAAATACAAAGCATACAGGTTGGGCACACGCAACGTTACACTAAAGAAGTAAAACACTGTCACTGCAAACATGGTACAAACGAAATAATGTCACTGTAAACATGATAAGAAAGAAGTTAATGTTGGCGCTGAGACGACGTCATTTTTTAGCTAGTTCTAGCTCACTATTGTGCGCGGGAAAAAAGAATGCCTAAAAGAGCTGCTGCGTGAGGAAAAAGCAGTTATAGTGAAATTATGTATTTGCCGAGTAGCGTATTCAGAGGAGAAGGCTACGATCTTTGTTATGTCCATCTTGTAATGCCCCTTTATTAGTTGATACAAGAAATTCAATCGTGCACAACTATTTCGTTGTGCCAAAGAAGGAAGATCAGCCCTCTTTAAAAGTTATATAACGGAAGTATTTGTAAATGTGTTATAAATAAAACGCACGGCTCTTCTTTGTACCTGTTCTAGTTTGGCAATGTTAGTTTTTGCAAAAGGGCCCCATATATCATTGCAGCGTAATCTAAAATGGGCAGCACAACGGATTTGTAAGCCAAAAAAGCGAACAGAATTGGGGAGGAAAACTTAAGAGCTCGCCTTAGGAAAAAAAGGAGTTTACGGTTAGTGTTTGCAGTTACATAATCATACATAATCTGAGTATTCCAATTAAGATCGTTTGAAATCCACAGCCCTAAATATTTACAGTTACTAACTTCAGAGAGGAACGTGTTATTAATACTGTAATCAAAGTGCAAAGATTTCTCTTTATGTGTTATTCTCATGAAAACAGTTTTTTTCAGCGTTAATCACCATCTGCCATTCGCGACGCCAGGATGCAACCTTCTGAAGTAGTCGCTATTAGCTATAATTGATCCTATTTAGGTGTTAATTTCGGAGTACAAAACACAATTGCTAAACAAAAAGCTTTAATATGAACTGGAATATCTACAATATCACTGATGTATATGAGAAACAAAAGTGGCTCTAACACCAAACCCTGGGCTACTCCAGAATACATCGCTATATACTGATGCAGATCTGTTATGAAAGGAAACAAACTGTTTTCTGTGGGTTAGGTACGCAGCGGTCCATTTAATTAACTGATCATTTTTTTTAACATTATGCAATTTATAGAGTAGTCCTTGCGAGAAACTTTGTCAAATGCCTCAGAAAAATTCACGAATGTAGCGTCAATTTGTGTACCTTTTTTAATTGATGTTGCAAAATAGTGTATTGCTTCTATCAACTGAGTACAGGTCGAGAATCCTTGTCTAAAACCGCGTTGACATTTGCTTAAAAATTATGGTTATCAAGAAAATTTAGCATTTCATTATGTATAATGTGTCCGAGTAATTTGCAAGCTGTTGATGTTAGCGAAATCGGGCGATAGTTGTTAATGTTGTTTCTCCTTCCACTTTTTATGTAACGGTTTGATTCTGGCTGTCACCCAGTCATTCGGTAATTCGTCGCGTAATGATTTAATAAATAAAACATGCAAATATTTAGATACCCACTCGGCATATTTTGAAGAAACAAATTTCGTATGTTGTCTGGCCCCGGGGACTTCTTTATATTCACTTTTAGCAGCATATTGAAGATACCGTGTTCTGAGATTATGAGGTCTGGCATACGTGGCAAGGAGACATCAAAAGAAGATAGGGCATCATCATCTTTAGTAAAAACCGATTTGAAGTAGCCGTTAAATGAATTGGACATTAATTCAAAATCAGTTATCAGTTCCCCGTTAATTTCGAAGGTATCGCAGTCCAATGATTTAGGCGAAATAGCTCTAAATTTTTTCCGGTGATGCTGCAATAAAATTAGGTAGTGATTCGTCGAAGTAAAGTTTTGTGTCTATGGAGACTTTATTCTCAATTTCAGAGGACAAATCTGAAATTAGATTTATACATATGTATCGTTGGACCAAGATTTTTTTTCTTTCTATGTCTCTTTAGAAGCCTCCGTAATTTCAGTGTCTCCCTGGAAATCCACGGATTCTTAATTTTTGTTTACTTAACAATGTTTGGCACAAAACGCATACAACTATTCACAATATGCTTAAACCGGTGCCAAAGAATGCGCACGTTATCAGAACTATTGGCAAAGTCATCAAAATGAAAGGAAAGGACATCTATAATTGACACGTAATCTGCTTTAGAAAAGTTAGGAAACCATAGAAGTTTTTCAGATGTCATTTGTAGAGGCAGAAGATACATGAAGCAATAGAGCACAGTGATCGGAAATGCCATGGACTACTTCACACTGGGCATTAGGAAAAATGTCTCCACTAACAAAACAAAGATGTCAAATCGACTTTGACGTACCCTGCACCCTCGTATGCTCTTCAACTAGTTGCGAAAGGTCAAAATCAAAGCCGATATTCAAGAGTGCATCAGCCGTGGTATCACTGCGCTTACCTTGTGACATAGAGGACCAGTTCACATTATGCAAGTTCCTGCCAAAATAATTTGATTACCGGGCTTGACATCTGCGTTCATGTATTCCCTAATTTCTCTACAAGGGGGTCTGTACACTGCTAAAAAATGCAACATTAGCATAGTACATCTTGCAAAAGATGGATTCTACATTAGGTTCATCCGGCATTTATTGAATATTTAAAGATGTCTTTAAAACAATACACACACCACCACCTTTAGTGCCACGATCTTTTCTAAAGAGACTAAATCCCGGTGGGACAAATTCACTGTCGTATAACCCAGACGTTGTTGCGCTGGTCAACAACGTCTCAGTAAGAACAGCAATATCTAGATTATGTACCAGTAGAAGTCCCTCAAACTCAGTAGCCTTGTTTACAATACTTCTACAGTTAACATTGAGAATTGTAAGTGAGCGACACCTTGGACTGCGTTGTCAATTCCGCTTTTTTTTTTTGTATTAAGACGATGACGAAAACCCTATGCCTCATCCCATACATTCATGACGCCATCAACGTTTAACTTATCATACAGAAGCTTAACTTTCGCTCTGTTTGTTTTTTCGTCCGAGGCGCTTTTCCAGAACTGTTTGCGTATTTCACAACCTTTTTGGAAAAATCCTCTGACACAGAATACGTACTGTCCTTTAGTTTACTACAGGCCTTCAGTATGGATGTTTTGTCACGGTAGTCCAAGAATTTTAAAATACCAGGACACGTTTTATTTTCCATCTTTCGACCATAGATCACAGCATAGATCACAGGAGGCTAATACTGCAGTGATCCGCCATATTATACTTAACTGCTGGCGTAAAGCGTCGGTAGTGACATAGCGGTTACCATGCAGTCATTTTAGAATTCTGTCTTCGACGAGAACACACTCAACACGAAAACGTTTCAAACGCGCTGTAGTTGGACCGGTAGCCCGGTAATCCGTGAACGGTAAGAAGTTTGCAGACACGCTTAAACTCCGCAATGTGTCCTGAGCAAGCGCATTGCGCAGCGCCGGAGTCAGTGCTCCTGTCTATCTATAGTCAGCGGCCTCGATCCCACCACCATTTTCCCTCTCTATATGCGTATACGCACTTGTTCGTATCCGGCCAGCAACACGGCGACGTACGAGTTGAAGATGATGAAGTTGGAGATGAACAGGTAGGAGACGAGGTAGGCGACCGCGAGGCCCTTGCCAGCCGGCAGCAGCCAGCCGAGTACCTCGTTCCACGCGCTCGTCGTCGACAGCCGAAAGAGCAGCAGAAGCGCGCGCCAAAGCTGTCCGAAGTTCACCAGGCCACTGCGCAGGGTAAGCCCAGTCCTGTCACTCGATCTCAACAGTCCTTGGCGGTTATTTCCGATGAGAGATTCGCATTCACAAAACTTCTCTTCAGCAACCTCGATCAGTTATTGCAGCGATGGTACTCTCACTACCATCACTGTACCGCGAGTCATCACTAGAGCTAAGTTTGGTCAGTGAGGGAACGCGTTAACGGGCGAAGAGTTCTGTGAATACCGGGCCAGAACAGCACTGAAGCGCACACCAAGCGCAGCCTAATGAAGCGGCTCAACTCCGCACAAAAATTAAGCAAGTGTCACACGTTTGTAAAACGTTAAGGCGAAAACCTGATTGCACACTTGGCACACTTTTTGTTACGTATAAAATACGTTAATGAATAATTGTGGTAACTGTTCATCGGAGCGCGTGGCAGAACTCGCCAAATCGCCGCACCTACTGGTAGTCGGTCAGTGCCGTCAGCGCCTTCGCAAAGAGATGGGCAGCATCACACAGACATGATGAGAGGCATAGGAGCCAGTGGTGGAAGAAGACGACGAACGCGCCAGCAGTGGCACGAGCGCGTCTCTGCGACACCGTGATGTGCGCAATCAGGCACGCACTAAGCACACCCTTAGAACCGCGGAGAAGCCGTGGCTTCAGGGAAGCGTGCTCGTCTCGTGCCCCAGCGATCTGGGTTCGATTCCCATCTAGACCGAAATGCACCAAATTTGCTTTTCAAAGCCCCTAATTTACTATGTTTACCTCCCCGAGAAATGTGACGTCAATCCGACTATTTGTTGACGTGATTTTACTCTTTGCGGCGTCGGCCATTTTTCTTCACGGTGCAGTTTCCCCAAGGTGACCGCCAAGGGCACGCCAAGGGCACGGCCAACATAGACACTTAAAGAAATTATGGGGCTTTACGTGCTAAAACCACGATCTGATTATGAGGCACACCGTAGTGGGGGACTCGGGAGTACTTTAGATCACCTGGGTTTCTTTAACGTGCACCCAAATCTAAGTACACGGGCGTTTTCGCATTTCGCCCCCATCGAAATGCGGCCGCCGTGGCCAGGATTCGATCCCACGACCTCATGCTCAGCAGCCCAATACCATAGCCACTAAGCAACCACGGCGGGTACGGACACCTAAGGCTTTCACCTTAAGAAAATTAAAAGACTGTGGTGAAATGTAGGGCAATGTGTTCAAAGACAACTTCCCACCCACGACGACCGTTTTTACAGCGAAGCTGTATGTGACTAGGATTCCAGTATTTCTTCGTCTCCGCACCCAAAAACTCAACCAGTCACAGCGGGACACCAGCGCCGCGTGTGCCGCTGGGTTCATTGCAGCACCACACGATGGCGCTCGCCTCCGCGTATCCGTGGCAGCGGCGGCGCCGGCCGTACAGGGGAAATAAAAAAAAAGATCCAGAAAGCTCACGTCGCGTGCATAGCGTTCGCCGCAAGCTTTTCCCGATTAAGATTACGGTTGCATAAGCTGCAGTTGTCGGGAAGCGGCAACTGTAGCATTAGAAGCAGGGAATGACGTCACTACACTTCCACATGTAAAAGAACTCGCCTAGCAACTGATTTCATTCGTGTTGTGATAGCGCTATGGAACGCCCACGCATAGTTACGACCAGGGAGTGGTTACGACTCCCGAAGAGCTGCGCGAATACGATGACCGACGAAAGGAACAGCAACGTCAATATGCACAGGGGCGTCGTGCTCAGACACGGCAGGACCCATTTCAAGGCTACGTCACATTGGTCTATCTGATCAGGTGATACCACAGCTTCGCTGGCCATCCACCTTATTTTTTGTTATTAACCGCCTTATATTTATTTCGATAGCAATTGCATGGACACTCCAAGCCTATTTCTGCTGTCGCCTTCGCCGTCGCCGTGAGGTTCCGTATAAAGTCCTAAGGCCGATTAATTTGTCATCGCGCGCTGTATGCTGTATGTGCAAGTGAAGGCGGGCGACGGTGAGCCGGCGATCGCATCTCAAACTAGCGCACGCAAGGGAGGGAAGCGGTAATGAAGCGCGCTGTCTTCCAGTCCCGCGCAACGCTCCGGAGAGAGGGTAGGAAGGGGGGGAGGGCAAGTTATACTCCGGGCGACTCGAGCGGCCTCGCGCGCCCGTCCGAGCCGCTGTATCTTGAAAGCCATCTGCGGCGGGGACTGAGTCCGCCCTTCGCTGTGTCTTCGCGGCTTAATTCGCGTTGATGCGAGCGGCCACACGAAGGTCAATCCGCTCGCTGCAGCCGCGCTTACTCACTCCAGCGTTTTGACAGTGAGTTTCCGCAGTCATCGAGTGAGATGGGTTCATGTTTGGTTGTGCGCGCGTGACACCATGCTTGTTAATTTAGTTATTATGCCTATGCTTACAAGTTTATACGGTCGATAAAACTACTATCCTTACTTCGTATGGTTGCCCACTAATTTGTTATCACAATCGATGCTTTGCATTCCGGGCGAAACTGAGACTTCTTTTTTTTTCAGGCGAGAGTCTTATATGTCTCATCGTTCAGTCGAACTTCAACGCCCTCGAGCGAAAACCGTGTCGTCGACGCGAAATCGTACGCGATGCCGAGTTAGTGTAGTAATTTACTACACCAACCCCCGCATCGTGTCTTAGCTATATGCAAACGCTCACGCAACAATTTTGATGGTGCGCGGGTCACCGTCGTCATCGTGTTAAGATAGAGTCAATTCAGGCACTCGAACCCACGACCTTTGGCGCTAAGGTGGAGTTAATTAAGGCACTCAAACCCACGACCTTTGGGGGGAGTCGCGCCGTCGAACTTTCGTGATAATTAGGGTGAAGTTAATGATGGCACAGTTAATTACGGTAGCGTCCATTAAGGCACTCGAACCTGCGACCTTCGGTCGGAAAAAACAAGTAATAAGAAGTAACAACGCATTCGAATGAGAATGTCAAGTAATTTTCCTTCGCTTTCGAGCCTCGGCTACGGAAGCCCTCACGGTCGGGTCGGCACGTCTATTGACATGTCGATGTATCGCTTGCGTTGTCGCTTGCGTTCGATGTCTCCAGTTTGCTCGGCGGCGTGGTTAGCAGCATTCGCCCGGCCATTGCCGCTTGCGATTCTTCGAAATTAAATTGTTTCAAAATTACGCCTGTCCGTCACGTAAGACAATGAATGGCTCATACCTCCTTAAGCAACGGCTCATACCCCCGTAAACGCGGCCGCCTCCTCATTACGACGACAGAAATAAAGTGATATTCTACGCTGGAATGAAGAGCGGCAACGTAGCCAGCTGTGGAAGAAGACGACGACGAACGCGGGAGCAGTGGTACGAGCGCAACCCGAGGGAGGACGACGCTCGAGCTAATGCTGATGATAGTTTTCAGCATACACCGAGCCCGACAAAAGTAAGCCAAAACAAGCTTCGCTTGAAAAGTGGTTGGCCTTTGAGATCACGGGCTGTTATCGCGAGACGAAAAGACAGCGTTGACAAGCATGGTATTCCGACGTCTACGGAGCCGATAAATAAGGACTTCAATGTAGACCTGTTTCGTATCAACCACAGCAGCTGCACAAGGTTCTTCTGCAACATTTCCAAAACTGCTCATCTAAACGACGATCGTTGCTGCGTGGTAAGAAGCAGTTAGACTATATTTCGCATGAAGCACGACATCTTCTTTTAACCTCTTGAAAAAATTGGCTGAGATTTAGCTCTTGTAAACCTATAGTTATCCCGAGCGAAAGGTCTGTTTGGCTTGGTTTTAAAACTATGCGCACTAATGCACACAGTGTTCCATTAATGCACGCTTCTGCGCTTGTAAGCTTCTCTATAACGTGTTAATCTGGCCTCCCTTTGCTCCAGTGTTTCAGCAGCCAACTTTGGCTTTGCTTGAGATTTCGCAGCCTGCCGTCTAGCTATATTTACTGGATGATTGTATTCAGCCTGTCGCTTGCGCTGAAGCGCACGCACAGACATCCCAGCCGGCGCGCCATTCACGGCGAGACTGAGCAGCCATGCGCCGGCGAAGCAGCCGTTACACATATGGTTAAACCCTCGCCTAGTCACGTGGTACCACAGCGGCGCGGCTCCGAGCGAGCGCAGCTGTGACGCCTCCATACAGCGGATCACGTGGCAAGACGTCACACCTGCCACACTTGCGCTGCGGCGGCTCAAGGTCATCCCGACGCGATGAATGACCTTGCGAGATATGGCGTAGAAGAGCTTCCGCTCTAATATAGCTAACAAAAGTAGATTTAATGTTTTTGTAGCCAGCGTACAGATACAAAATATTGTGGCGCAAACTTTCCCTACTATGCCGGTTGGCCGTTATACAACAAAAAATGTCGCAGTTTCGCCAAGTTGATTGCGATATCAAATTAGTGGACCACTATGGACCTTTTTCATGTTTACAAACAAGCCGCGCGCGCGTCCTATTGGTGCTTCCAGACGCTTCCGGTCGAGCAACTTCCGGATGCTTGGCTCTCGCTTCAAAAGCCGTCCCTGCGAGCGCGCAGCATCGCCATGTTTTCTTGATCGCTTGCAGTTCTCAGCATTGCGGCTGACGGACATATCGAGCGAATATTTTAGAGGACTGGACAACAGTACACAGCATCGCTACCAAGACAAGCTGTCCTTCGAGTGGCAACAGCTGCCGGACACGCTGGACGACGATGTAGTGCAATTTTCTTTTTCGTCAAGCCCGAGAAACTTTCCGCCTGTCACAGCAGCGGATATTTTCATGTAATTGGTGGAGGGCGTTTGCTTCTGCACAAAAGAACAGTTCAAGAACCACAAAATGAGTGACGCTTACAATGCATTCCTGAGTGGGAAAGTTAAACGTGTAATGTCGTTCAAGGAAGGCAAGCGCGGAGTCGGTGTCGTCATCTTAACTGCATCTGTGGAGGCCAGCCAGCTGCATGCTCTCTAAAAAATACCGACCGTGGTGCGTCGTCAAAGACGACGGCACTGTTGTAAGTGTTCACTGCACGTGCATAGCTGGGTAAGTACAGTTTATTGCCTACTCAAGAGCACGATTCACTTTACCACAACCTCACGTGCCGATTTGTCTTAGACCCACCGTGGTATAGCTTAGAGGCTAAGGCGTTGCACTGCTCAGAGCGAAGACGCGGGTTCGATTCCCGGCCACGGCGGTTGCATTTCGATGGGGCGAAGTGCAAAAAATTTATCGCCCTTCCACTACTGTGAAGAGGGGTGGAAGGGAAGCTTGTGTTGACTCGTTTGTGCTACGAGCGCGTGCCGAGCATGCATGAGCACGAGCGCAAACCGAGGGGCGCGGACGAGCTAGCTGCGGTAGACTTCCACTCCGTGAAAATGGCTAACCAGCGAAGCTGAAACGTGTTGCCCCGGTGTTTATCACTGGGCTAATCCCGAGGGTTCATTAAAGTATTTCACAATTATGAGGTTACACACACGTTCGGCTGCGACCGAGAGAACGACGTCACTGACGGTATGCCCGCAGTCCGCCGTTGTCGCTTGCGTTCGATGTCTCGACTTTTGCTCGGCGACGTGGTTAGCAGCATTCGCCCGCCATTGCCGCTTGCGATTCTTGGAAATTAAATTGCTTCAAAATTACATCTGTCCGTCACGTGGGACAATGACTCATACCTCATTAAGCAATGGCTCATACCCCCGTAAACGTGGCCTCCCCATTACGGCGACAGAAGAGAAGTGAAATTCCGCGCTGGAATGATGAGTGGCAACGGAGCCAGCTGTGGAAGACGACGACGACGACGACGAACGCGGGAGCAGTGGCACGAGCCAGTGCCGAGCACGAGCCAACTGCGGAAGAAGACGACGACGCTCGAGCAGATCTGTTAGCAGCTGATTTTTTATAGCGTTATATCACCGGCGCAGGCTAGCGTATGCAAGCTTCGCTTGAAAATGTCCGTGCACTTAGATTTAGGTGCACGTTAAAGAACCCCAAGCGCTCATATTTACTTCGGAGCCGCTCACTACGGCGTACCTCATAATCAGATCGTGGTTCCGGCACGGGAAACTCCAGAAATTATTTGTCGTAGTTTGCGAAAACTGGGATAACTTTTTTTTGTCGCGGGAATTAGCTCCTAACAAACTAGGTAAAATTTGTGCCGGACTGGATCGTAAAGTTTCAACAAATATAAAAGGAAATAGATATAGGTGCACGATCAATCATACAAAGGAATTTGTCAAGTGCAGATCGTCCGTTGTGTATTGTTTACCCATATCTTGTGGGAAAGTATATATCGGCCAAACGGGACGGTGTGTGAACACAAGACTTATGGAACACAACAGGACAATGAGAGGCAACGTTCATTACCACATTAATTAAAGGGCATTGTGCACAGAATGGGTGCGCACCGCTGTACGGTGACACTACAATTCTTTCGCACCATAAGGATTAGCTGACCAGGGAATTAGTGGAAGCCTTTCACATTTACAAGAGAAAAGAGGGTTGCATAAGTCAACCATCTGTTCTTCTGAGCCCTAGTGAGATCGCCTTTTTGGAAGGTCACTAGATTAAATTAGTAAAAATGAATGTGGTAGGAGTACAACGATTAGAATAGGATTGCACAGCGTGTAAGATATGTCGCCTATCTTTGACGCCCGAGTGTGCGCGGATATGTTTTGTAATAGTGCTGTTAATCTGGCCTTGCACATCTTTGACGTCGGAGGCTGCGCGGGTATGTAAAGATGAAGTGTTCGTTCTAAAATAAAATAGTTGCGAGTGCAGCGAGTGTCGTGTATTCTTGTGTCTCTCCACTTTGTCCTTGTCAGTACGCTGCTTCACCAATACGGTATGATGATTAATCCCTGAATCGCCCAACTTTCCACACTACTGAGCTGCGCGAAAAAAAATTTTAATGTATAAACCACCTTTAAGAAGTTCGGAAAACATTTCTGAAATGAATTGCACTGTGCGGCTTCCGTTCATCCGGAGTTTTCTGACAATAAGTATTTAGTAATTCCTTCCCTCCTTTTCTTGTTCTGTTTGACTGATTCCTATGTTCATTCCCTATGTCGGTGTCCCAGATTAACGCCGGATGAATGATAAGCGTACAGGTAAGCAAGATACAGCGGAAGTGCTCACAGCACGCAGCAGAGTCAAATGTATGAGATTCTACCCTGGATAAACAGACAGAGCAGCCATTGTGCGTAAATCAGAAATAACACGTTATAGTGATTGCGGTGCTTGTGCGTAAGATTGCGTACGTGTGTGTAAATGTGTGCATGCGTGCTTGTGTTTGACGACCATTCGACCCATTCGACCACGGGGTAGTGACCCAGATAGGTGCGATGAAGGTTACATACATACATACATACATACATACATACATACATACATACATACATACATACATACATACATACATACATACATACATACATACATACATACATACATACATACATACATACATACATACATACATGTGCGTGCGTGTGTCAGAGAAACAACTTTCGTGAGTTTTGTTTACAGAGCCTTGAAAGACGAGTTCAATTGCAAGAGGTACAACTGCCGACTAGAGCTTTCAATTAAATTTCAAATGCCAACCAGGGATTTTAGTTAGATTTGGAATGGTTTGACTGCAAGCAAAGCTTGTTTTTAAAGGGAAACTGAGACATCCACCCAAATGTAGCAATTTGCTACAATGGAAACCCAACCGGGTTCCTCGAAAGGAAGCCTCGCAGTTGAAGAAAAATTCGTCCTGGTCCGGGACTCGAACCCGGGACCACCGCCTTTCCGGGGCAGCCGCTCTACCATCTGAGCTAACCAGGCGGCTAGCAGATGGCAGGGCGAAGTCAAATTTGTCGACAACTCGCAGCAAAGGCAAGTATATGACGTAATAGTTCAGCGGAAATCCGCTAGGTGGAGATAAGTAATTAAAGGGAAACTGAGACATCCACCCAAATGTAGCAATTTGCTACTATGGAAACCCAACCGGGTTTCTCGAAAGAAAGCCTCGCAGTTGGAGAAAAATTCGTCCTGGTCCGGGACTCGAACCCGGGACCACCGCCTTTCCAGGGCAGCCGCTCTACCATCTGAGCTAACCAGGTGGTTAGCTCAGATGGTAGAGCGGCTGCCCCGGAAAGGCGGTGGTCCCGGGTTCGAGTCCCGGACCAGGATGAATTTTTCTTCAACTGCGAGGCTTTCTTTCGAGGAACCCGGTTGGGTTTCCATTATAGCAAATTGCTACATTTGGGTGGATGTCTCAGTTTCCCTTTAATTACTTATCTCCACCTAGCGGATTTCCGCTGAACTATTACGTCATATACTTGCCTTTGCTTCGAGTTGTCGACAAATTCGACTTCGCCCTGCCATCTGCTAGCCACCTGGTTAGCTCAGATGGTAGAGCGGCTGCCCCGGAAAAGCGGTGGTCCCTCCCGGGTTCGAGTCCCGGACCAGGACGAATTTTTCTTTAACTGCGAGGCTTTCTTTCGAGGAACCCGGTTGGGTTTCCATTGTAGCAAATTGCTACATTTGGGTGGATGTCTCAGTTTCCCTTTAATTACTTATCTCCACCTAGCGGATTTCCGCTGAACTATAACATCAAACACTTGCCTTTGCTTCGAGTTGTCGACAAATTCGACTTCGCCGTGCCATCTGCTAGCCGCCTGGTTAGCTCAGATGGTAGAGCGGCTGCCCCGGAAAGGCGGTGGTCCCGGGTTCGAGTCCCGGACCAGGACGAATTTTTCTTCAACTGCGAGGCTTTCTTTCGAGGAACCCGGTTGGGTTTCCATTGTAGCAAATTGCTACATTTGGATGGATGTCTCAGTTTCCCTTTAATTACTTATCTCCACCTAGCGGATTTCCGCTGAACTATTACGTCATATACTTGCCTTTGCTTCGAGTTGTCGACAAATTCGACTTCGCCGTGCCATCTGCTAGCCGCCTGGTTAGCTCAGATGGTAGAGCGGCTGCCCCGGAAAGGCGGTGGTCCCTCCCGGGTTCGAGTCCCGGACCAGGACGAATTTTTCTTTAACTGCGAGGCTTTCTTTCGAGGAACCCAGTTGGGTTTCCATTGTAGCAAATTGCTACATTTGGGTGGATGTCTCAGTTTCCCTTTAATTACTTATCTCCACCTAGCGGATTTCCGCTGAACTATTACGTTAAAGCTTGTTTTTCATGACCTGACAATTTTGTAAATCTTTGGCGTGCTTTTCAATGCACGCCGCTTTTACATGCAGGTAGAACGCGCGCTGTACGTAATCAACTGGTTGCGTAGTGTCAAGTTCCGAAATACTTCGATCTGAACTCGAAGGTGAATACGTGCATTTGGAATATGTGGAAGTGACCAGTGGCATAAATATTAAAGCGAAAGCCTTATATGTCTCCTTAGTCAGTCGATCTTGAGCGAAACCGCGTAGGCGACACGAAAGGTACAAAAAGGCTACAAACCCTCGACCTTTGGTGGGAGTCGAACCCACCAACTTTGGTGTTCATGAAGGCACAGGTAATTAAGACCGAGTGAATTAAGGCACTCGAACCCATGACCTAGGGAGGGAGTCAAACCCTCGACCTTTGGAATTAAGAGGGATGACAGCGAATTAAGCGGTGTTGTGCCATATCACGTGCACATCCATCATCGAGGCAACAGGAACTTATCCGCGACGAATCAATTCGACGCGGGTAACTTCAAGCAGCCCCGGCCATCTACGCGACGAGTCAAGAATGCGACGCGAGTGACGTCAGCTCTCCGCCCCACCTTGTTCCTGCCGACGAGCAGCCCAAAAAGGGATTCAAGGCAGAACCGACCCTTTGTGAAGAGAGAGTCGCCACCAGCCGCCCCGTCGGTCTGGTGCGCTCTTACTGCTATTAACAGCTATTACCAGCTATGACCTGCTATTTATTACCTGCTATATCTGTACATATCTGTACATTTTGTATAAAGTTTTCGTCTCCTCTTCGTCTGCTCCAAGAGTCCGTCTCTCGTCGTCGACCCCGGGTCGCAATAGCGGATAAGTAAGCGAATTAGGTGGATGCGCATCGTAAGCGAATTCAGAGGGATGACTAAGCGAATTAGATGGATGCGCATCGTAAGCGAATTCAGAAGGATGACTAAGCGAAGTATACTAAGCGAATTAAGGGGGTTGTGTACGTCATGTGTTCATCTTTAATGCATCGGCACTTGGGCTTTTGCGCGTTCATCGTCGTCTTCTTCCACAGCTGGATCCGATGCCGCTGATCATGCCAGCGTTTCCATACGGTCCCTCGCGCTCGTGCCACTGCTCGCGCGTTCATTGTCGTCGTCTTCTTCCACAGTTGACAGGCTTTCGCCTTCACGTTTTGTAAACGTGTAACACTTGCTTACTTTTTATTACCTCTCTGTTTGCTGTGCAGCGCACATTATCTACGCTTACCTGCAAAGCAAGAACTTCTGCTTCCTCTGGCCCACTACTATATGAATATACACAGTTTAAAGATAACGTCGCACCGAAGTAGAAGTCGCCTCTGATATCAGATGACCAGTAACGCACGCGATCGCACGCTCACGAGAATGGACGTTGTGTGCCACTTTGTGCATAGTGTCGAGCTCAATCGGGAGTGCCAGTGCGTGTCTCGCGAATTCCCGCTCCAGAGCTACATTGTTCTGTAACATGGCATATAGGAGGACAGCGTATAGTGTACGTGGCTTGGAGACGGGCAAGACAATAACATCCCTTTCCTCACCCATCGTCGATGCGTTCGTTCCGCACAGCGCGATAACCACGCCGCAGTTATTATGCCCGACAACATCACTGAGGTGTATTTGTTCGCATCGGTAGGCGCACGGAACACATTTCGGGCGGCGCAGTTATCCATAAGCTTGAAAGCGGCTCGCCTACGCGAGGCGACGCCGTAAAAGCGTCAGAAAGGGGATTCCGTGTGGTTGCCTATATATATAGCGTGACTCGGTGTTACTTCGTGAGAGCCACGATCCGCTGTGAGGCCCCGTTTAGCATACCTGAAGCTGTCGTCTGAGCGGAGGGTTCCGAACAGCGAGACTCCCAGCACGCCGTAGACGAACATGACGAGGAACAGCAGCAGGGCGATGTTGATGAAGGCGGGCACCGAGGCTGCGAATATGAGCACCAGCTGGCGCACGCCTCGCACCGACACCAGGCTGCGGAAGACGCGCAGAATGGCCAGCGTGCGAAGGCCCCGCAGCAGGACCCACTCGGGACGGCTCTGGGACACGCCGGACAGAAGAACGACGTCACCTGCACGCGACGGAGCCCGTCGGGCGGTGTGCTGTCGGATGCGTGTAAGGCACCGGCATTGTTAATTTCACAAACTAGACATATATAGGCCGGTCGGGCGGTGTGCATGCCCTAAGGATATGGCTTGTGTGGCGAATGCGTCGTATAGGGCACGCGGCTATATGTATAACTGGTTACAAACTAGACATATATAGCGACGCATGTCAAGTGTGCAGTGTCCGGCGGCACGAACTAAGAAGTACGCTTCAAAGACATGAGCTTCGAACATACGAAAAAATATAAGTCCAGCAGTCTTCGTCCCTAAAGAGCGACCAACTAGAGGCTAACAGCTTCACTGTAATAGTGCTCGGATTGATATGGCTTGTGATGGCAAATTGGCACGAGACAAACACGCTTAGACTATAACGTGATTGCACACGTCACGTCGAAGTACGGGTCTAGTGCATGCGTCATTGGGTACGTGACGGCGCAGACATTAGCGCCACGTCGCATAAAGTGCTAGTAAGTCTCTACTACGATGGACTCTGAAGCGTATACTTCAACGGCAGCTGTGAAACGTGAAGATTACGATAAAGAAGATGACATCATTACGACAGACCTACCACTAGACATATAGGGTCGCATAGCTCGTAATAAAATTCATCGTTTTGCAGCAAAATGCACCGAATGTTTCCAGTTTGTGGCCAACGTATACTAGAACAACACACACACCGAGTCAGCAGAAAGAACTTTAATGCACGTTGAAAACATAAATCGAAAGCATTTCACCAAAGGGACTGCAACGCTTCCGCATTCCCACACGTAAGCAGTCTTAAGTGTCTTCTAATTTTTTCCCCTAATAAGCGTGGTGCCACGCTTATTAAGCGATCGCTTCGTGATGCCTCTAGCGTCAACACGTCACCGAAACTTCAGATTGCGCGACCTGTAACACAAGGCGTGCGAGAACACAGCGCACACAATGCCACGAGCCATCTCGGCTCGACAATCTTTGTACCCGCTGCAGATTACCTCTGAGAAAGGCCGCGCGCAGCCGGACTGTATACATTGGAGACGCGCGCTCACCTGCCTCCCTTTCTCCCCTCCTTAGCGGGCGCTCGCCTCTTCCCCTCCCCCCTTTTCACGTACAGCACTGCTTGAGAGGGAAGATGGTGTGCAAGGCGCACATCAAGAATGCATCCTTCTCGGGGCACCTTTCACGCTTTGCATCAGCCTCGCACCTACAGCATACGGCGCCGCAGTGCACGATAGCATCTAATCGCCCTTGGACCTTATCTGGAGCATCACGGCGACGGCAACGGTGGTGATGAAGGCGGAATTTCGCCAGGAGGAATTCGCCCTGTAATTGCTGTCGCAATAAAAGAATCCGGTAGCGCTCATCGTGAATGCGATTAGCATTGAAGCAATGTAGCGACACACCGTATTGCCGCCGCAGAGACGCGTCGCATATGAGGCCTGTGTGCGGCAGGGCTCTTCTCTCACGCTACCCTCGGGACCGCTGCGCCATCTAGGAGTGCCGCTGCGAAGTGCGCGCGTGGGGCGCATGTGAATATACAGGGTGTCCCAACTATCATGCACCAAGATTTTTTTTTTTTAATTCAGAGCCCTCCCACTATACTGTGAAGATGGAAGCCAGCGAAGCTGTGGCTATGGTGGGTCTGCTGTAGCGAATATTGCCCCCACGATGAGAATGGGCGTATCGTCGTTGGGCATCACCCATCCGAACGTGTCTATCGTGAACGTTGCAGTTGAGAAACTCGCGTTGAACCTGGCCTTCGCACCGGAGAAGTTGGCGCTAGCGTTGCCAACGCGTCCACCACCGTTGTTGGGTTCCGGGAGGGCTAGACGACGCTGACGTTTGGCCTCAACATTGCGCTCCTTCAACTCGGGGTCCGCGGCTCTTCGCTGACGTTTTGCCTGGGCTTCGGAAGCCCTCACGCTAGAATCGGCACGTCGACGACGAGTCGAGACTGTTCGCGGGGGCGTTGCTCAAATACGTTAGGACACGTCGTCAGTTGCTCATTGATGGCTCATACCCCCTTAAGCAATGGCTGATACACCCGTAAACGCGGCCTGCTCATTACGACTACAGAAAAGTAAAATTCTACGCTGATACGATTAGCGGCAACGCAGTCGGCTGTGGAAGCAGACGACGACGACGACCGCGGGAACAGTGGAACGAGCGCGTGCTGGCGCTCGTGCTCGGCACAGCATCCAACGGCACGAGCGCAAACCGAGGGGCGCCAACGAGCCAGCTGCGGAAGAAGACGACGACGCTCGAGCCAATGCTGATGATGATAGTTTTTTCTACACGCGGACACGGTCCTGGGGGAACTAGCCCTTAACTGCTTCGCTGTAATATGCAAATGCCACATAGCTGGACATAACCAAGGTAAGGTTGTTTGTCGTCGCTTGGTGATACAGAGATTTTTTGCATCCCGCCTAATTACATATTTAGTGTTAATTAATGATTAAACTACTCAAATATTATAATTAGATGAAAAGTGTAAATGAGGAAATTGTAGAGCAACATGAAAAACTCCAGATACAGCTTACTGTTGCTCAATACGTGTTAGAAAAAAGTTTTTCCGAGCGTGAAAGAAGCCCGCGAAAAAACGCAAAATGCCTCGAGCGGCCAGTAGCGCCGCAATTTGTGCATGTATTTGCGGGAATTAACGAATTGGAAACAATATTTATGCATCTGTGTTCACATTGTTCGTACTCCAATTTAAAACAGGTTTTCCTTGCACTCTTCGAAAAAACTTGAAAGCAGCAAGCTTCTGTTGAGAAAGGACCGCTTCACATCATCACAGTGAGAACTTTGTGCACCGCTTTAGGCAGGCGCTGGTGGGTCAACGAAACAAAAGCAAAGCGAGTTATTTTGACGTGTTTGCCGCGGTTCAACGCTTGCACCAGGGTTAGTCAACAACGCTATATAACGCTAGAAGATACACTGATACATGCGCCGATCACGATATCGGAAACACCTCACGCAATGTCTGCTCTCGCGTGCAAAATGTCCGCACGCAAGCGGACATTTTCTTTTTCTTTTTTCTTACAAAGACACACATTCAGCACTCTCCATGTAGTGTTTCTTTTTTTTTTCCTTCCACGCTCTTTGTCCTTTTAAAAACGCTCCCCATACTCCTGTCCTAAACTGGGCCACGCACGCATAACTGAGTCACGCATGCCAGAAAAACACTATGGTACCAAGGAAGGGACGGGGCAAGGGTTTCGGCCATTGCTAGCGGTGGCCGCTTCACGGGGGCCCTTACTCACACATCTTGTCTTATTAAGCGAAAGTATAGGGAGGGTTGGCTCTGTAGTCTGCAAGTGCCGCGAAAAACCCAGCGCGGCAGAGGCTCCATGCTGCGATCACTCAGAAGCTCGTAAAACATGGTCCCTCCCCGCATCGACCACAATCTGGTCCGTGACTCGCTGCTTTACGAGCGCTCGCACGTCGACAGTATATATAGTATCTGCGCAGAAGGATTCTGTGCGGCGATAGCGTCGCTGATTGGGCGGAAAGGTTCGCTGCTGTCGCGTATAGCCTGGACGGAACTCTTTAGGTCGAGTTGTCAGTGGGTAGTCGACATTCATATTCAGAAACTGTAGAGCACAGCAAAGGCCAAAACTGAAAGAAGGAAAGAGATAAACCGAAGAAAAGAGAATGAATGAATGAATGAATGAATGAATGAATGAATGAATGAATGAATGAATGAATGAATGAATGAATGAATGAATGAATGAAGCCTCGGTGGCTCTGTGGCTGTGGCGTTCTTCAGGTGAGCGCAAAATTAAATTATGGGGTTTTAATAGGTGCCAAAACCACAATATGACCATGAGGCAGGCTGGATTAATTCCGACCATCTGGGAATCTTCAACGTGCACCCAATGCACAGCACACGGGCTTTCTTGCATTTAGCGCTCCATCGAAACGTGGCCGCCACGGCCGGTATTTGATCCCGCTCTGGTAGGCACATGGTCGGGGGTTCAAGTGCAGCAGTTTTAAACGTTGAATAATTTTGATCGTTCAGCGATGTCATTGACTTTTACTGCGATAGCACCCTCGAGGCGCATTCGTGCCGTTGTCGAGCGTTCCCGCTAGGCGGCGCATGCGCATCACGTGCGCAGGCCTAAAGCGAGGGTCTCCAAAGACCGCGGAGTGCATTTCGCACCCGTCAACACTATACGCTCAATCAGTGTGGTTTAACAGGGTCCTTAATTGACCCTGCTTCCACCATTGCTTCTACCTAATTGCGCTGCTCGCATTCGTGAGCGTCGAACGCTATAGTGTACAGTAAGTACAGCCTGTTGAGCTTCTGTGCGAGTGATCTGAGTGGAACGGGCAGCAAACGTCAAGCTAACGTTCTCTGGCATTTGACCTGGACGCTGGCTGACGTCAACGGTTTCCCGTCGGTCTCATCTCGAGCACCATATCGAGGTACGACGTCTCATCACGCCAGCGTAGTGAGACGCCTCGTAGCTGCCCGGGCGCTGTTCCTTCTGCCCAGCAGGAGTTGTCCTGCGTGCTTTTTTCGCGCCTACGTGTTGCACCCGCGTATATCTAGAACACCTTCCGAAAAGCGCAACGTTGAACCTTGTCAATCGGTGTCAATGCTTCACCATCCGAGAGAAACTGCCAGACTTCTTTTAAAGCGAAGCTTCCTTTGCTAGCGGCGCGCCTGAGGAGGACATCAAGGCACTCTACGCATCCCTAGAGTTACTGTATATGGCCGCGCCAGCGTTTCACATTTGTGCGCATGGCACGTGTTGTGCTTGCTTTCCTATGCGACAAAAAATTGGGAGGACGCTTAAGGTTCGCTTTTAAGAGTGGAACGCGATAGCATTCAAAGATCCCTGACTGCTACTCATGGTTCCCGACGACTGCAGCTCATGCAACCGTAATGGTTACTGGCAAACACTGGCGGGGAACGCTATGCACGTAGGCGAACTTTCTGGTGGAAACGCGGCCTCTTGCGTGGGCCGATCCCGGAGATAGTGCACAACCCCGCCAAAGAAATTACATCATTATTCGGCTTCCGTATTTGTTTCGCATTTTTAATATGTCAGTCTGAGAAGGTTTAACATAAAAGGCATGCGCTGTGGGTGTTTTGTTTCATGACATTTGTTTGCGGATTGTCATTCTCAAAATTCCGAGGAATAGCTTTGCCAAGAATGCAAAGAGGTACGAGCAACATTAATGATAGAATGGTGTGGCAAACCTAAACGTGGTTGGGGATTACTTTCTCGGCCGCGGGCGCCAATGCCGACGCCGACGCCGGATTTTCTGCGACACGGGGCCCTAAACGTTGTCGCGTTAAAATGCAGGTGTTGGGCTGTGGAGGTCGCGTGCTGGGTTGTGATAGCGTAAACGTTACAATGGTCCACAGCCTGAAGAGAGCGCTTGGAGCTGGCGTCTCAACAGCGTGCTGGCCACATATGCAGAAGAAGCACGTGAACACGCGCCAGCGAAATGGCTCCAAAGCGTGCACTCAGCGTCGAGGACACCCAGGCCCCAACGAAGCGTTGCGTGGAACAGGAGCGTCTTTACTACGCAGCAAAACGTGCTACAGACTGGCTCGAAGACATGATAGGGAGCCTACATTCAAGCGCTGTTTTAAAACGGCGTTGCGTGTATGCTCTCTAAAGACACGAGGCAAGGCAACGACGCGTAGCGGCCACGAAAGACGACGAGCGTTGTGAGCACTACAACCAGACGCGACAAGCGGAACAAGAACGCGTGGCGGCCACGAAAGACTATAGGAGTGTGGTGAGCACCACGACCAGAAGCGACAAGCAGAACAATAATTATCGTCAATCAAAGCAAACAGCATAGAAAGCTTCGCTTACATCGATTCCCACAGTGCGTAGGATCCGCATATTATTTTAACGATAGGTAGGACATTAGGCAAAATAAGGACAAGAGCTTGGTGGCGCAACCCACCACACCGTTTCAAAGGGGACGCTCACAGCGTCCGTCCGTCCGTCCGTCCGTCCGTCCGTCCGTCCGTCCATTCCGCAGGGCTATTAAGTTGTGTCCGTTCGATCCTGATGCCAGACGTCTTCGACAGACCTAGCCATCAACCAAAGCTTCTCTGGCAAAATGAATAAAATATGAGGAAAGAAACCATGCCAAAATAAGGCCCCAACAGCCCTGGCTCAAGAGAACACAGCTACATTAACGTATATAAAATAAACATGGCACGACAGTTTGCTGAGCTGGAGCCGTGTTTGCGGTCGCACTGTCTGGGTATTTTCACTTTTCCGTGACGCAGAGTGCGAAGCCTCACTGGAGCAATGGGCGATCTGCCCGCTGGCTTAGCCAATCAGCGTCCACTGAAAACTACATATCCCCGAAAGCGATTGATGGAGAATACCACTCGTAACGTTTTCGATTTTATGAAGGTGATATAGAAGCATGTAAGATCTTGCGTTTGCGTTCACGTCATTATATGATGCGAGTTTAGGCAATAAGGAAAAAAAAAACTTCGACTGAATTACGCAAGAAGCCAAAAATATTGATAGTGGTCACAACCAAGAAGGCCTAAAAAAATCCTCCGTGGTCACAACCACCAATAAGGTTGTTAAATAATCAAATCATGAGATTTGACAAGCCGAAACCCAACGATCTGATTGTGAAGAATGCCGTAGTGAAGGACTTCGGATTAATTTGAATACCTGGGGTTCCTTAACGTGCGCCCAATAAATGGTACACGAGCGTTTTAGAGCGAAAGCTCTACTACGCCATGTCTAGCAAGGCCATTCATCGAGTCTCAATGACCTTGAGCCACCGGAGCTCGAGCCGCCAAAGCGCAAGTGTGACAGGTGTGACGTCACGCCATGTGATTCGCTGCGGAGAGGCGTCGTAGCTACGCTCTTTCGGAGCCTCGCCGCTGCGGTACCACGTGACTAGACGAAGGTTTAACGGCTGCTTGCCGGCGCAGTGGTCGCTCAGTGTCGCCATGGATGGCACGCCGGCCGTCTGTGCGTGCGCTTCAGCGCAAGCGACATGTTGTATCCAATTATCCAGTAGATATAGCTAGACGGCAGGCTGCGAAATCTCAAGCAAAGGCAAAGTTGGCTGCTGGAACAAAGGGAGGCCAGATTAGCACGTTATAGAGAAGCTTACCAAGCGCGGAAGCGTGCATTAATGCGGATTCCACTGTGTGCATAGTACTTGCAAAACCAAGCCAAACAGACCTTTAGCTCGTGATAACTAGGTTTACAAGAGTTAAACCGCAGCCATTTTTTGCATTTGGCACCCATCTAAATGCCACCGGGATTTGATCCTGCGCGCCCTCATGCTTAGCAGCGTAACGCCATAGCCGATCAGCTACCATAGAGGCTCTAAAGTTGTGTACGCGTAGATAGGCTGTGTCGGGTCACAAAGCATCGTTAAACTCCGCATTACGGTCATATACCTGTTTACTGATCATGCCGGAATAATAAACGCCTTTGTTATTTCGGTGGCCTATGCTTTCAACACGAGCATTCCAAAAAACCTTGGCATGCTTCCATTGTTGGACTGTGCGCGGGGCATTAGAACCGCGCCGCTGTAAATGGCTAAAGCCATAGCCACATGGGACACATTCTCGGCGTATTTTGTGCGTCGGCGCATCCACTTGACGCAGCGCAATAATCATATACCAGAGGTACGGCGTACCCCTATCGGCAAATCAGGGTCGGCGTTACAGTATGGGCATTGCGCAGGTTAACATGGACCTATTAATAGTAAAAAAAAAATTACTCCATCTCCCGCTAAAGGGAACCATGTGTAAATGCGAAGCAGTGGAGAGATGGTTAGCTTGAGCGGGAGATGGTTTCGCGGCAGCGGCCCGAGCGCTCATCGCGGCGCTGCACAGGAGAGAGAATGAGGCGCGCGCGCTCCGTCATTTTCATACCGCGGAACTACCGTGGCGCCCCAGCGGAGTATGCAGCTGTCGCACCACCTGTCGTGCGCGCCGCTCCGGATTCCTAGAGGAGAGAAAGGGGGACGCGTAGGAGAGGAGAGAGGGGAGGGGACGCGCATGCGCTGTGGGGTGTGGCACGCGGGCGCCACTCCGTAGAGGATTCCTAGAGGAGAGAAAGGGGGGAATGTAGGAGAGGAGAGAGAGGGGGAGGGTACGCGCATGCGCTGTGGGGGTGTGGGACACCGCGGGAGGGACGGACAAAGCCGCCGGCAAGAAATGCTTCGCATTTCAAAGACAGCAGGAATCCCGAGGCCCAGAAAGGTGGACATGGAAAAAAGGTACTTAATTCAGAAAAATAAATTCACCGACGATTAGGATACTTCCTAATGCGAAATTTGAGCGCAGTTCTATACGTGTTTTCATTTAGCGATATATTGGCTGGCGCGTACAATCTGTCTCGTGCGGCACGTTGCAAATAGAACGAGGTGTGGCGCAACTGCCTCGCTAACCGGGAGATTGCGAGAGGCAGCGCATGGGTGACGCGTGGGCGCGATTCACAGACGCCGTCGTAGACAGACCTTTGCTCATTCAGCACTGTGTTTCCATACATCGTATCAGTGGACGCGCTCGCCGCATACCTTATCGATGACGTCATCGGTGAACAGACGATGCGTGCTCTCTGGCTTCATCTCGTAGCAATCGTCACTGCAGAGCCCGTCTTGCGCGGCACTATCCTTTTCTTCTGACGCTTTCGCCATACATTCCTCCTCCGCCTCACGGTTCTGCTGCACCCTCTTTCTTCGCTATCGCCGTCTTTCATCCCCCGCTGCGATGCGCATTCGCTTGGTTACGCCGAGGACGCCAAGGGATGTCGACGCTCAACACAGGGACGGGCGCCTAAGAGCTGCGCTCTAAATGTAAAGTTCGCTTAGAGTTCGTGGATGAAGCTCGGTCACATTATTAAATGAAGAAAATAGTTTGTATGTCTGGAGCATTGCCTTGAGTCAGCTGAGCACAAAGTCTTTCTGGACATCACTTGATATACGCTCTTTGTGCTGTGTTTAACTTGACAATCGTCAGCCAAGCTGTTGTGATTGCGTTGTCGCGCTTGCGCAAAACATTCTTTAGAATAATACTTTTTCTTGGCAAAATGCATGCGGTTGTAATTAAGTGCGCGCCTGTCCCGGCCGCGTCCACCATCTCTGTGGCCCGTGTTATTGCGCCTTTTCTTTTTATTATTATCAATGATGGATCTGCGCCAACTAGCCGGTTTCACCACGGCTCCTTCCGCTATACGGCTAAAAATACGCAAGAAAACGCGTGCCATGCAGTTGCCGGTTGGGGTTGAGGGACGACACAGGGCCGACAAAGAGGCGATCGACGTCACTTTGACGGTCACTATACCGCCGCCTCGGGGGGCCACTGGAGCAAACACGCCGGCGAGGGCAGCACACCTGGCCGTCCGCGGGTCCTCCAATCGATCTGTTTAATGACAGCCGCCGCTGCGCAGCCATAAATATTGGAGCGAGCGTTTGCTGCCTTCCCCCCTTCCCCAACCGGCCCGAAGGACGCTACTGTGGGCGTTTATAGGAAGAGAAACAGACTGAGTACAACGCTTGACGACGGCCCTGATTGCGGACCCCTCCCCCCTCCGCGAACACTGATGGGGAAAGCGGCGGCGAGTGAAGACGCACTGATAACTCTCGTACAGCGGGCGAAGGCCAGTTGAAACTAATTACGCGAACTTAAAATATGAATTCTGTTCTACACACTGCAATTCACTGCCTCGAAACATAACAAGAGTAAAAAAGAGCTACCAATATTTTATATTCGATAATATGGAAGAACACATTTATTACTCCATTATCGGGGAAAACTAGCTCATCGCAAACTGTATTTTTTTAACAGTGGGATTGTTCACTGTTTGCGATTATATACACTGCTGTATAACATTTTTCTTTTGTTTCATATTCCAATGTCGTTCTATTGCATACGTTAATGCAATTAGACGTGTTTGTTCTATTACTATAGATATTTCTATAGATTATTAATTATACGAGCCACTCTCACAACTTTTAGATGAGTTCCAATTTCAATCTGCGATCACTTGCAACCTTTACATAAAAACTGAATGATTGACAATGTAAGCGAAAGGTTTTCACACGTTTATTATAAATTCAGTTATATTTAATGAAAACGCACTGCGTCAAAACATAACAAGAACAAAAAGTTACCACTTGTATTTTGTCAACAATATCGTATTTGTTGATAATAAAAACTGAGTGATTGACAAGGTCAGCAAAACATTTCACCCATAATTTCCTAATTACAAATTTTCGTATGAAAGACACCATCACCGTCTTCGTTGTTGCAAAGGCTGACTGATCAAGCATATTCCAAGCAAAAATAAATTTTGTGCGAATAGTTGACCTTGAAATCTAGATAAAGGAGGTCTTGTTGCTCGTACAAACATTCCTTTTTCCTTTTCCCTATATTTTCACTCTGCTTGAATTTGGATTACTTCGCCTCCACACACGGAGAGATGTCTTCGACTATATGGCCCTGCATGGCTGGGGATGAGCGGCGGAGTGGTCTAAAAGCTGTGAAACCACGGTGTATTCGCATCTGTTCGCATAGGAGACCTCCCCAGTTTCATTACATGCACTGCTTGAGCCAACGAATTTAGCTACGTTCTTGGTGCTTGTTATTGCCAGAATTGATGCTTCGGCTGCCCTTATTTCTTCCGCTAAGACTAAATAAATAGGGACAAATTGAACAACAACAACAACAATCGTTGCGTGAACGTGTAAAACGTGCAAATGCGCCACTTTTTTTTTTTTTTTTTTTTGGGGGGGGGGGGGGGTAAGTAAATCAAGATGTGGGAAGCGCTTCAGTCAAGCCACGTTGTTTCTGCGTAACTGCTGTTGCACGGAACTGCCTATAAGTGACGTGGGTGTCGTTGCAGTCTTATCACAGTATATTAAAGCCACCGTGTGCCTTCCGGATCGCGCGCGGAAATCGGCTGGCGCCATGCCATCAGGCGCTGTCGTGCTCAGGCTTCGCTTACAAAGGTCCAATGTGCGCTGATAATCGGAGATCGATTTTCATAAATCGTGGCACGTTGTTTACGAGAAGCACTACTGAGGGCTGAAACCAAACCGGCTGTAACAAAAAGTGGCGAGACATGTTATAAATAACCACGCATTGTGCGTCAGAAGGCGGAGGAAATGCGGAGTGATCAGCCCAAATGATCTCTCCTGTTCATTTCGCGTGTACCCCGAACGGTGCCGTAAATATCCCTATCCCTATATTATTATTTTTTATTCTGCGGAGTGACTCAACAGACTTTATCTAAATGTCTTCACCACAGCATCGTCTGAGAAGCACCACGGTTCTTCTGTCCCTCTTTCTTTCTTTCTTTTTTTTTTTCGTAAAACGAACGATAACATGATACGTTTTCCTCGACATGCTAAGCCTGTATGGGTGATTTCAACGTTACCTGGAAGGTCACCTACGAAGATAGCGTTCTATCGGTTTTCGTAAGTGCGCCTATACGATGAATGAGCACGTTTATAAGCCATGATGTGACTCGGCTTATAGGCTGACATCAATGTCTGCTAACGCGAATAGGTGTCTGCAGCCATGCTACCACTTATAGCGACTTTCTCTCAGGGCCCCGTTAAAAGGTCTGCTTCGCGCACTATCTCGTCCAACCTTGATAAACTGAAGATGCCTATGTAGTACCCCTACGTAATACGTATGATGATGATGAAGAGGATGACGACGGCTGCGGTGGTCAGTGTCGACAATGACCAGCTCTAGCATTTTTTACGCAAGGGATCAATCGCTATCATTTACCGTCATAGCGTCGTAATAATCATACCGTCATAAGGATGTCAAGTCGTCATGAAGGTAAATTACCATCCGAATGCGGGCGGCGAAAAAAAAATCGTCGGCCCTTCCACTCCGTGAAAATGGTTAACCAGCGAAGCTGAAACGTGCGGCCCCGGTGTTTAGCACTGGGTTAATCCCGAGGATCAACTAAAGTATACGGAGAGAACGACGTCACTGGTGCGTTCGATGTCTCGAGTTTGCTCGGCGACGCGTGGTTAGCAGCATTCGCCCGCCATTGCCGCTTGCGATTCTTCGAAATTAAATTGCTTGAAAATTAAATCTCTCCTTTTAAGACAATGAATGGCTCATACCGCCCTTAAGCAATTGCTCATACCGACGTATACGCGGCCTCCCCATTGGGACGACAGAAAAAAAGAAAAGAAAAAAGGGAACAAATTCAGAGCCCTTCCACTACTGTGAAGATGGAATCCAGCGAAGCTGTGACTATGGTGGGTCTGCTGTAGTAAATATTGCTGTAGTGAATTTATATATTATCATTATTGACTATATTGAGCGTCTTCGGCATGTTCGTCAAAGAGCAAGGGCACTGGCGTCTTGTTCTCGCCTGGCGCGATGGCCAAGTAGTGCGTTTGCTGCGCAAAGTCCGCCCGCGACGCCGATGAGATCTCTCCCGCTCCTGCTCTCGGCGGCTCATACCCACATATCCAACGCGGGTATGAGCCCCACGTGATTTCTTTCTTCCCTTCTTTCTTTCTTTCTCTCTTTCTTTCTTTCTTCTTTCTCTCGTTCTTCTTCTGTATTTCTTTCCTTCCTCTTTCTTGTCTCTGACTCATACCCGCATATATTCAATGCGGGTATGCGCCGCACGTGATTTTATTAACGTTACTCGTGACGTAACTGACGAGCATGTGAGGTTATTGATGTCATGACCTATCAGTCATATTAGTTACAGATTCGTACCCTTCCAATTTTGGTATATGCCAAGTGAACGCGACGCCACAAAACGAGACGCCACAAGATTGTTGCCCACTCCCGGTGTACACAGACGCGATCTGTTGGAACCTAGCCCTTAACAGCTTCGCTGTAATTCTGCGCTGGAATTATGAGCGGCAACGCGGCCAGCTGTGGAAGAAGACGACGACGCTCGAGCCAATGCTGATGATAATAGTTTTCTGTACACAGGAGATTTCGCCTAGCCATATACGATTTCGCCTATAAAATATGCCCACCATTGCCACTATCGTAATGCACTCCTCTCATATACCATATGTATTCCATTCTGGACTCTGATATAGGAGATGTGACACCGACCTAGGCCCGGAGGTCACCCACATCAAAAGATTTATGGGTTAAGAATAAAACTTGGAAAGCTTCTCTTGGATGGCGGAGGACCCGCTACAGTTCAAGGCCTGGCCTGCGTCTACGGAAAGGGGAGCTTCACGGGACTAGCCTCCCGGCCCCTCCATTTCCCTATCGAACCCAGCAGGGACTTTTCAATAATGTTGTTTTATATCTCTCTTTCTCTCTCTTGGAAAAGCTTCTCTCCCTGTCATCGCACTATGTGTTTCAGCAAGCCACGATTCGTTCTGCAAACGCAAGGCGTGGACGACATTGGGGAGAACCTTCTTTCTTTTCCCGTTTTCTCCTTTTCCTTTTCTGCGCTATCCTCGTAGCTATTTCCCGAAAGCTGACAAAAAAAATTTCATCTGATAACAAAATATTTTGCTGGCTGCCACCCCTACCATAAATAAGACGACTGTAGAGCGTCTTATTCATTTTCTTTTGTTCACTCCTTAATTACATTGGTGTTCGCAGTTATCGGAATAAAAAGTGAAGTATAGTATTCGTTGATTACTCCTATTCTCTTTCTCGCTCAATCAGTCCCGCGTTTTGAAATTGAAGCTAATTATGCGTAGGGCATAGTTTGTAAATGTCAACGCACAAGGTCGTGAATGGTCAACCGCATCTGCCCCGCCGTTAGTCATCAGTATTACCTAGCATTCGGGCTCTGGTCAACACGACTCTCTCTCTCCATTACAGAATGCCAAGTCGTATACCCTCCGTGGCACTGCACGCTTTCACAATATACACTGCGAATATAAACTGTCTTCACCTCCGACATCTTGAGGCTGTGTGCGGTGCGCGCATGAACGTCGGATGCAGGTCGGATGCACCTATGGAAGTTTGCCATTGATGGGCGGAGAAAAAAAAACTGATTTTAAATGTTGCTGCTGTGTTCGCAAGTGGATTGCGAACTCGCATTGCACGGTTGTACTTCGGCCGTAACGTCTGCTTGAGCTCCCTCCCCCCCCCCTCTCTCTCTCTCTCTTCAAAAAAAAAAAAATATCAAGCAAGCAAATCTCTGAGCGGACTTGCGGCCACTGAATAAAGAGGTCCACACCCCGTGAAATCCACACCCAAGCGATGGTAACAAACACAGATTTCGAAGACTATGCTTTTGCCAACCGCATGCGGCCGAAAGCAATTCCGGATACGGAAACACGTCATAGACGCCATGTTTTTAAGATCACCCATTTGCACGTGGCTGCCGGTCGGTTAATGTCACCTCATCCGCGCCGTGCTGCAGTTGTGTATAAAGCGATGTCACGCGTGCAGTGAGCCATTTCGCCTTCATTGCGCCACAATTTCCGGTCGAATGGCCCCGCTTCGGTCTGCGTGATGAGTTGACGCCCCTTTATGCGCGGCTATTCTGTGAAGTATTAAAGAGGCTGGCGCACCGATGGCGTGCGGCCTGGGTTTCGCGCGTTCGAAGAAGCACCGCAAGCAACAGTGCGGACCATCGCTTTTAACGCTCGTTCAACCACACAAGCGCGCTAATGTCCAGGCAAATGTTCCCAGCACGCAACGCGGCAGAAGGAAGGTCGCACGCGAATAGCTCTGGCCGCTAGTATATCTGCATATTAAAGAAAGAATGCTGGAAACAGAAAGAAAATTACCGCTAGTATACGAAGGTGTTTTATGCTACTTTCATGACGCGCACGCATTGAAAGAGAGAGAGAGATAATAAAGCGTGCAGAAACATCTCGTCCACCCGGAGCATGTGTCCAAGTTTGTATAGCATCACGCTTGCGCCAGGATCCGCCTTCACAACCGCCTTCTTTCATAGTCTGTAAGAAACACATAGCACGTTCTCCTGTAATGTCTATAGAGTGACAGGGACAACGTGTGAACACATCGACTCATATATTTTGTCCGGTTTTGTCCGTAGACTTCGCGCAAATATTTTGTTTGCAAATTATTAGCCGATCAATGCCTCTTAACGACTTTTTTTTTCATAGCAGTAAATTACTTTTGCGAACAGAGAGACAAGTGTAGGCCTGTAGCCCTTCGACAATTTTTCCTGCATTTTTTTTTATAACACCAGCCTCAGTGGTGCGTTCTCAAGAGACGTTTCAAAGTATGGTTTAGCACGCGCTCCTTCTGACAAGTTTCGGAACAAGATTCTTACCTACGTAGAAAGTCCACCTTATGCTAAGAAGTTTCGAGAAGTCGGTAATTCTTCGGAACTTACCATGGCACGAAACTTGTTGTCAAGACATTGGGAACACCAACGCGGTGTCTTGAAAAAACAACGACAAGAAACAACCACAAGTAAAAGCCACAACAAGCATTCAACGCACCTACAGAGCACATAGTTTATGCATCAGCTAGGAGAACGCGACTTTCACGACAAATAATATAACTACACTACTCGCCCTGCTCTCCAACTAATTCTAATTCGCACGATGCTGCACACTTTGAACCAAACTGAGAGAAATCAACCCACGACCGCTACGCCATCTGCTGCGCATATAAAACGACAACAGACGTCCGTTTGTGAACAGAGGACCCGTACGAAATCCGAAATGTTGATCTATGACTTTCGAAAGAATCGGAAAACTTGTTAAGATCTTACTCGCTATACACCCTCAACCTATGACAATTGCTACGATTGGGTGGATGTCTCATTTGCCCTTTCATTACTTTTCTCCACCGAGCGGGTTTCTGCTGAACTGTTACGTCAAACACTTGCCTTTGCTTCGAGTTGTTGATAAATTCGACTTCGCCCTGCCATCTGCTAGCCGCCTGGTTAACTCAAATGGTAGTGCGGCTGCCCCGAAAAGGCGGTAATATTTCCACTAGAAATTATGAACCTTGAAGAGATTTAATTGAATAAAATGAGAACGTTGGGATGGATGTCTGCGGAAGTTTAACGAAAGGCAGACAGCGGAACGACTGCAACCCAGGCACATGTCAATGTCGCAAATATATAACTGGAATATTGGTGTCATCATAGTGGTGTCATCCACAAATGTTCGAGAATCAAATCTAAGAGTGAGTGATTGATTGATTGATTGATCAAGATTCGTTCGTTCGTTCGTTCGTTCGTTCGTTCGTTCGTTCGTTCGTTCGTTCGTTCGTTCGTTCGTTCGTTCGTTCGTTCGTTCGTTCGTTCGTTCGTTCGTTCGTTCGTTCGTTCGTTCGTTCGTTCGTTCGTTCGTTCGTTCGTGTCGTTCGTTCGTTCGTTCGTCGTTCGTTCGTTCGTTCGTTCGTTCGTTCGTTCGTTCGTTCGTTCGTTCGTTCGTTCGTTCGTTCGTTCGTTCGTTCGTTCGTTCGTTCGTTCGTTCGTTCGTTCGTTCGTTCGTTCGTTCGTTCGTTCGTTCGTTCGTTCGTTCGTTCGTTCGTTCGTTCGTTCGTTCGTTCGTTCGTTCGTTCGTTCGTTCGTTCGTTCGTTCGTTCGTTCGTTCGTTCGTTCGTTCGTTCGTTCGTTCGTTCGTTCGTTCGTTCGTTCGTTCGTTCGTTCGTTCGTTCGTTCGTTCGTTCGTTCGTTCGTTCGTTCGTTCGTTCGTTCGTTCGTTCGTTCGTTCGTTCGTTCGTTCGTTCGTTCGTTCGTTCGTTCGTTCGTTCGTTCGTTCGTTCGTTCGTTCGTTCGTTCGTTCGTTCGTTCGTTCAGTTATGTCGTTGTCGTCCTAACATAAGGCATTGGTTATAAGAGATCTCGCAGGAATGGGGCCCGGAATTACTTTCTACCACTTCGAGTCTTTCAAGGTGTATCCAAAGCTTGGTATACCAGTCTCGATTTAACCTTTCCCCATCATCGAAATTCGGTGGCCAAGTCACGAATCGAATCGTCGTCCTCAGCAGGCGTTCGCCATAGCCTCCTTGCCACCGCGGCAGGTAGATGCGCCGTTATTATAAATGCGAGAACTTAACGTGCAGAAACTCAGAGAAACGAAGCACTAAAATCATCGCCGCGCACAGTACGTGGTAGCTGACGTCGTCCGTTGAACTTGGCCTCATTCTGCTGGCGGGTGGCTTCGCGTGAGAGCCGCCAAGCGGCAGCTGGTTTGCCTATGGGCGTGCCGCGCCAGCGCGGGGAGGCGCTAATAACGGCCGACGGAATGCGACGCGTCAGCTCGGAGCCGTGTACAGTTTTACTTTCGCTCATTGGATAAACGTGATCGCCGAGCTCTCTCTCGGAAATTGCTAAGCGCATGTAGCGACGTGACCCGGATGTAATGACAGGGCTCTTATCTAGAAGACTGAGCGTTTGCAATATTGCGACTACTTTATAACTGCCGCTCTCCATAAATATAAATGATCGGGTTACAAGGACGAAAAGTTGAGAGACACGAGGCTGGAAGGCCGCCCGCCCCTGTTTGACGTCATGCTATCCGAGAACATTATCGGTTTCGAAGACGACGGCTGCGTTTACTTTAAAAATGTAGCCGGCGCGCGCGCGCGTGTGTGTGTGTGTTCGTGCGTGCGTGCGTGGGTGCGTGTGCGTGCGTGCGTGGGTGCGCGCGCGCGCGTGCGTGCGTGCGTGCGTGCGTGCGCGCGCGCGCGCGTGTGTGTGTGTGTGTGTGTGTGTGTGTGTGTGTGTGTGTGTGTGTGTGTGTGTGTGTGTGTGTGTGTGTGTGTGTGTGTGTGTGTGTGTGTGTGTGTGTGTGTGTGCGTGTGCGTGTGCGTGTGCGTGTGCGTGTGCGTGTGCGTGTGCGTGTGGTGTGTGTGTGTGTGTGTGTGTGTGTTGAACGAGGCTAGGGGGATGGTTGCGCATGTTGGTGTGCGCGTGTTTATGTCAGTATAGTGTGGGCAGGCGTAATTGGAATGATAACACTTATCGAAAACATCAAGAAAACTGCAAAACATACACAACACGCTACAAGGCTAACGCAAAAGTAAACACGCTTCTCCGGGCTATGCAAGTTTTGAGCGCACTACGAGTGACGTACATCAGGCCGAATCTCGTAGATAAATTAACATTATAGGTACAACCGACGTGAGATCATCCCATAGCAAGAAATAGGCACTCCTTTATTTGGCGCAGAAATACTCGGGAAACATTCCCACTTTTAGTGCAAGCTATACTATGCGATTTGTGGCTGCAGATGTCAAAATTGGCGACTGAAGTCCAAGGATATTGGGCATTTTTATTGAAAACACGCCTAGTTAGGCGCTTGACCTATAGCTCCACAATGGTCCACGGGGGCACTGTGAACTATAGGAGGAATATATCGCTCGGATGGAGCAATATGTACAATCAGACTCGGTTATAACGAACTGGTTGGTGTGATAAAAATAGTTTTATGCATCGAGTAATTCGACATACTGGAACCCGAGTACAACGAGTATTCAGGATCAGTTCGTTCCACTCGTGCAGAGCGAAGCTGCATGATAATGCTGAAACACTCCATGGTGACCTGGCTCTCTCAGCAGCACGTGTAGCGCAGCAAACCGTCGTGCTCGAAGTATCATCATCATCATCATCATCATCATCATCATCATCATCAACAACAACAACAACAACAACAACAACAACAACAACAACGAAGAAGCATGATTTGAAAGCATACGAGAAAAAAATGAAAAAAAAATCAAAGCCGCCGTGGTATATTTCATGGCTCACGTTCTAGCCACTCGTAGTTCCACATGTCCTATGTCATGTTCATTATAATGATATTATTTTGCATAAATAGCCTTTAAAAACTTAGCAAATTCAATATAGAGCATACTTCGCTCTATCCGAGCTCCCTATAACTGGTTTTACCACTGTATCTTCAGCCGTGCAGCTACGCACTTGACTCCGAGCCTGAGCGACCGCTGGCGTTAACTACAGACTCTATAGCAAAGTCGCATTATAGCAGGCTCGTATCCCATATTTCACGCATCCTACAGTGTGTACAAGTGAATATCGACGCACCTCAAGGTGGAACAGGCAGTAACGTATTAGGCCACCACGGTATATGCAGCGGAAAGCGTGCTCTCTCCTAAACATACGCTGCTCCAAAGGTCGGCAAAAGATTCCTTTGCGAAACCCATCAAAGCTTGCGCAATGAACGTTGTAGATGTTGAGCATGCCAAGGGCGAAACTTATAAGTGTGATGAGTAATGGGCGCGTTCTGAGAAATGGACAAAATGTCTCGGACATTTTCCGAGAAAAGTCGGAGATTAGGAAATTAGGGCAGAAAACATCTACGATTACTACATATCCAAGTACGTTAATAGCATTCATTTGACAGGAAAATGAATATGTAGAAATTTTTTAAGGATTTTTGTTTTATTTAAGAACGCCGTGAACGAGGTTAGGCCCACTTTTTAGACTGCACTGTACTTTTGGGATCGGACCACATTTTTTAGACAGCACAATTTCCGGGTTCGGTCCACGAAAACGGGAAAGATAGGCGAAAGGAATACTGGTCTGACAAATGCCTAGAATGCTACTCGCATTAATAAAACAAGATTTTAGACATCCGAGTTAAAAACTGGAGCAGCCTGTTGCGCTCGATCTTACATTCGGCTTATCTTCGGGGAAGAATGTTCTAATCATTTTTATATTTTTTTAATCAAAGCTTCCTTCGCCTTTCTTACCATTCTTTTGAAATCGAAGCTCTTCCGCCATTCTTCCATCGACAAGCATCACAATTCGGCTTTATCCTCCTAACATCGTTGCTAACACCGCTCACACTGCGAATCCGTCTAATTTGGTGTTTGCATTTCGGTATAGCTTGCGAACGGGGTAGCGCAATAAACACAAAGTGCGTGAGAATAAAGTTGTGAGCTACCTGGTGCATAAGCATTGCATGAAATTGCACGCTGCATAGGATGAAAGTAGACAATTGTACGCATAGGCGTTAGTTGTAAAGCGCTTAATTACCCGATTCACAGATACTTCGCTAAACATCATATTCCCATGTGTGCGTTGCATGTGCGTAAGGTACGTCTCTCTCTCTCTCTCTCTCTCTTGCGCTAAATTAACATTCCTATTTCCGTAACTCCTCATATCTTATTCCTTATTGTTCGTATGCCTGCCGTACGAGTGTACGTTGGGGGGACGATTTGTTCAATCTTTCTGTATTCCCCCTCCTGTTTTGATAGACTTGAATTTAAAAATTTTAATTACGGCAGAACACATCTCACGATGACTGTCGCCGGTATGCATTAGCGTTGATTCAGTATAGCGACACAACGTATTGAAAGCATGAAAACGAGTAATGTATGAGAGGCGACTACTGCAGCGAGACTCCTCTTTTGTGCTTCCCTAGGAACACTCGGTGCAGGGGCGTACCAACTATCTCTCGAGTAGGGGGGGGGGGGGGGGGGGCAAACTGCGAGCGAATTGATATCTCTTTCGCTCTCTCTCTCTCTCTCTCTCTATATATATATATATATATATATATTGCACTTAATTTATGTGGTGGTAAGATACGGAGATTGCAACGTCTTGCGCCTGCGAACCTACGGTCTTGCGCCTGCGAACACGATGTGACTTACATTAAGGGCGTAGGAAAGCACGTCTACGTTTTCTTGTGCGCAAACGACCTTCCCATCGGCTTTCCAAGCATCCTGTTTAGCCGCCATCTTGTTTGGACAGGAAAGTAGCCTGCATCGTTTCTGACTTCGATGCTGTCTTCGCAAAGCTGTCTACTTTGACGCCTTCGTGAGAATTGGAACGAGACTTAAGATGGCCACTGTCCACTTGGCCGTCTACTTTGCCGTGTTAGGCGAGTATTGGAACACAGCCTTAGTTGCACATACTCAGTGACACAAGTTGACGAGAGGTTCATTTAAGAGTGACACATACCCGGCACATTAATGGCGCAGCTCGCTAAAACGTTGGCGTCAACGGCGTTCGTCGAATACCGGCACATATCCAGCGCATTTGTGGCGCAGCCTGCTAATGCGTCGCGTTGCTGTCCTTGAGGAACCCTTGTGACGTAGGCTTGTTTCCACTCAGCGTCGGAGAAACTTAAGGGATGTTTTTCGTCATTGTAGAGCGGCACATTCCCAGGGGCACATACCTATAGTTACCCAAGTTCGTGTCAAGTACGTTCATTGAAAAGCGGCACACACTATACTGACACGTACCCAGCGCTCCTAGTCGGCGTTAAAGAGTTTCTTCGAGCAGCGGTACCTATATACCCAGTCCCACGTCTACAGTGGCCCATGTCGGCGTGAAAGAGGTTCGTTGGAAAGCGGCACGTATGTTCACACTGCCACATACTCAATGACCCAAGTTAGCCCGACGGTTGGGTTCGAACCCTGTTACCTCAGCACAGCAGCCCGATGCGCTGGCCATTCGATCATTGAGCACCCAGTGACCCCGATAGGCGGGAAAAGGGTTAGATACAAACGAACAAAGATACTGTTACGGATTATTGTGCGTTTATTTATAGATGAAGGCTGGCAGGGATGATCGATCAGGAATATGGCCGTTGAAATGGTTCCGCTCGCCCCAGGGAAGATTCGTCGTCCTTTTCTTTTTAAAACTCTTTTTCTCGCCACGTTACAATGCCCGTTTCGCAGGCGAATCCCGCTAGTAGAGTCATTGTTCAGTGACTGGACAATAGCGCCAAAGACGCGCAACATGTGCAACCTGGGTTTTGCTAGACCGCCGACCTGTAGACGAGAGGCGCTCGACCATGTAGCATAGGTCAGTCAAACGGTCTAAAACGGCGAACGGGCCAAGATTGTGCGACAGAAACTTGCGGCACAAGCCTCGCCTGCGCTGTGGACTCCAAAGCCACACTAAATCGCCTTTTTGCACAGCAACTCGGTGGTTAGTGCTGTCGCACCGCTGATTCAAGCGGTCTTGCAATGCCACCTTGCGAAGAAGCGCTTTGCATCCGGCGGGCTTCTTCGGCAAGGCAGAGTGTCTTGGCCATTGTATCTTCGGTATGTCGAGACAACGGTAGGATGGTGTCAAGGGAACGTCCGCGGCATAAAGAAGGTAGAAAGGGCTGTATTCGTTTCATTCTTCGCTATGTATATGTATACGTGATGAATGGCAAGACGTCATCCCACTTTTTGTGGTCAGAGGACACGTAGATGGCCAGCATGTTTATCAGCGTTTGGTTCATCCGTTCAACAAGACCGTTGGTCTGTGGGCGATATGGCGTTGAGTGACGGAAATGTGCACCGCACAGACGATGCACATCTTCTACAGCGTCTGCGACGAACTGTCGACCGCGGTCACTTATGATCACGCGAGTTGGGCCATAGCGTAGAATAAGGAAATGCAACCAGAAAGGTGCGACCCAAGCAGCGGTGGACGAGGGCATTGCTACTGTTTCAGCGTACCGAGTAAGATGGTCAACACAGACGATGACCCGTCGGTTGTGGTTCGATCACCGTGGAAAGGGGCCCAGAAGCTTGATACCAACTTGTTTAAAGGGTGTATGCGGAGGAATCAGTGGGTGGAAAAGGCCTCATGGAGCGCTTGAAGGTCGCTTGTGACGTTGGCATTGTCCAATATGTCCTTCTTAGCAGAGAATGCGGTGAGTGGTTGCACACGGCGTCAAATGAACCGCCGGTAGCAACAGAAACGATGGCAGAAACAAACGCTAGCGAATATGGAGGCAGCGTCATCTCATCAGCAACAGCAAATGTATTTTGCTGACGTGGTCGTTCGTCAACAATTTCCGGAACAAAGGCGCTGCCGACAGAAAGTTCACCGGTACAGCACTCAGCAGATGCCCCGCATGTTGGCAAAACGTCAATGCCCAGGATAACATCATGCGTGCACCGTTCAAGAACCACCAAATTTAGTTAAGAAACACTTCTCAGCAAGTAAAACATTCGCAGCACAAACACCAAGGGGACGAAGGATATCGCCGCTTACACCACGGAATCTAGTATGACTATCCCAAAAACGTCACTTTACAAGAAAGGCGGTTCTTGAAAGAAAGGCTCGTAACAGATATCATAGCCTCAGTGTCCACCGAGGCCATCGTAGACTACGCCGCCACTCAACACCTCCACTTTCTTTCGCAGCATAACCAGCACGGGCATCTATGTCGTATCAGTTTCCGGCGACCTCACCTCCATCAGTGGCGCCGGCTAGTTTCCCGGCGGTGGTGGCGACAATATCGCCGCGGCGAGGGAGAGCGACGCTGGCGTGAAGATGGCGGAGTCAAGCTGCGGTCGCAAACAGGAGAATCACTGCAGTGATTGTGTCGTGGAACGCTGTTGCGGAAGGTCGTAGTAAATTATCCTTGAGACCACGGATGGCCGACGTTTTCACTGTCGGGCCAAGATGACATCGATATTGGGTCATACCGCCTTTGTGTTTGGCGACGCTGGCGACATAAGCGAGAAATATCCCCAGTGGCACCGCAGCTGTAACACACAGGAGGCTCGCTGGCCGACGCCGTATCCTTGAAAGGAGATGTTAGGACGCTCGGGTCGATAAGATCGCTCGTTTGCTTTCGGGTACCTAGTGGACGAGTGACGCGAATATCCGGCAGTATGGTGGTAACTAGACTCCTGGCGGTATGTACGTTGCATCCTCGATGGTGGCCCCACGCGGCAGTGTTCCGCACCTGTTGCAGCAATGGAGAGAGGAGCCAGTGTGGGACGGGGAACCTGCTGAGCATCATGTCAGCGTATGTCGTTGGTCAGTTATGCGTGTCGACTCAGCTCCTGCAACACGATCTGGCTGATAGCCGACGCGGGATCGAGTGACGGGCAGTCGTCTACGCTGGCAACAGTCGTAATGTTTGCGAGCCAGCCAAACTTCGGTGTGATACGCCGCGTCTTGAGAGTCTCGAAAGTGCGGCAATGACGTATTACGTCGGCGACTGAGTTGAGGCTCTCCTTGCCGATGAGGAAGTTATAAACATCCTCGGCGATTCCCTTCAAGAAATGGCCAACTTTGTCCTCCTCTAACATGCGAGGATTGACCGTTCTGAAGAGATTCAATATGGCTTCTATATACGTTATGCACGTCTCGCCTGGACCTTGGGCTCTTTGAAGCAGCGTCTGCTCTGCCTGCTTCTCCCCGACGGAATCGCCGAAAGGTTCTTTGATTTTTTCAGACACGAAGCCATCTCATGTTGTAAGCGTATCCTCATGGTTATATCGAACTATATGAGCGACGTGTCCGTCCAGAAAAGCACAACGTTTGAGAACTGACTTACTTCGTCCCAATAGTAGTAGTTGCTCACCCGTTTGTAGCCGATGAGCCACTCGTTCACGTCCTCGCCAGACTTGCCTGCGAAAAATCGAGGCTCGATCACGTGTTGGCGTTGCCAGCAACCAGCCGCCGTTCCGGGTGCCGTCTTCATCGCGTGGCATCTCGACCACCAGACGTAATGCAGGCCGTCTAGCAAGGCGGTGGCTTCGGCGAAGATCACGTGGCTATAAAATCGTGTTGATGTGGTCGAGGTACCCCGCAACCTTCACCAAAACTGCTACGGACGACTGTGTGTTTATTTACATATGAAAGCTAACAGAGATGATCGATCGGGAAGGTAGCCGTTGAAGTGGTGCCACTCGCCAGCCACAGGGACCGTCGTGGTCCTCTTCTTCTCACCACGTTGCAATACAAACATAGATAGCGCCCGAATGGTGCGTGAGTAGGCAAAGAATGATAACGCATTAAAAAAGTTCGGACACGATGACTATCTAAGTGTGTGCGAATAGCCGACACGCGTCATGTGTGAGGCGTGCACTGCCGCAGGGTTCCTCGCTTTTCTCTATAGATACACTGCTTCACCTAGCGGCACCTCCATGAAATCCGCGCATTAAAGTGGCACATACCCAAGTTGGCGACAAAGAGGTTAGCTGCGCGTACTCTGTGGCATGTACTATACCCAAGGGATCGGCGCACATTCTTAAACTGCACTATCTGCAGGATCGGCCCATACCAGATCGGTTATATAGTTGGACAGATAGCCGGAGGGAAAACTGGTCCGGCAAATGCCAATAATGCGATTCGCGCGAAAGCCGTGCGAGCCACTAACCGAGCAGGGAGAGGACGAGCGCGCACAGCTCGAACTGGTTCCACTTGACGGCGAAGAAGGCGGTGCCCGTGGCGGCGGCTCGCAGCAGCAGCTCTGCGGCGTGTCCCACCAGGAAGACGAGGTGCGCGCGGCCCAGCGCCGCCCGTTGCCGCCCGTTCCACTCGTAGCGCTCGGAGGCCAGCAGCATCCCGTTGAGCAGCGCCAACGCCGCGGACGCCACGGCCAGCCTGCGCCCACGCGAACGCGACAGCAGCGGGTCGAGTTGATTGATTGATTGATTGATTGATCGATTAATTTATTTATTTATTTATTTATTTATTTATTTATTTATTTATTTATTTATTTATTTATTTATTGATTGATTGATTGATTGATTGATTGTGAAGTTTGGCCGCGTCAGAAGTGTCAGAATTAAGGATCCATGTAAATGGTGTCTGGTTCTGTCCGAGTTCGCGGTACCAAAGTCAAGATGAAGGCTGATAGACGAAAACACAGTGCGCCATAAATCGCTACAACCAACGTTTCGACAAGAGGACTGGTCTTCGTCACAGCAGCAACTTCCCTGCCAAGGGAAGCAGGAACGCTGCCAAGGAAACCGGTTGCTGCCTTGACGAAAACAAGTCCTCTAGTCGAAACGTCGGCTGCAGCGACGCTCCCTGTTCGAGCAGTACTGTTCACATCAGACAGGCTAGTTCGGCACACAGGTACAAACAGGTAATGAATTATTATTTAATTAATTCAATAAGTTCTCGGGTATTATGTGCCAAATTCCACAATATGATTATGAGGCACGACGGGTAATGGGAGACTCCGGAATTAATTTGGCTACCTGGGGTTCTTTAACGTGCAAGCTGCGACAATAGCTCCTACATAACTTCAAGCCCTGCGCGTCAGGTGCTAAGAAGTCATCCATGAAGACAGACATTCTTATTGGAGATCACGCGTTTTCTTTCTGCGCATTCTCCACCATGATTAACAGCAGCCTTGTGCCGCTATTTCATTCTGAAATTAATTTATTAGACAAGGTTAAATATCAAGTTATTAAATAATCCATTTAATTTTACTGTATTATCAGGGTCACTGGGTGCGTACAGAAAAAAAAACTATTAGGCTTGATAGGGTCTGCACCTCCGAACATTGAGAAACAGAGCAAACGAAGAATACAGGACGCGAGCAAGATTAGAATGACGTAAGAGCCCATACAGAAGTCAGGTGTTTTATTTCATTGTTCCTCGATGACGCTGCGCTAATGAGGATTTTCAATGCAGATGTTTGTTTCCGGTTTATGCTCTACACGGACTACGGACGTCTCGCACTGTTTCGGGAAAAACGAACCTCAAGCCGATATATGTGTATTCAAATGACATAAGTCAAACAAAACTATATGAAGAATAATACTGCCTGTTCGTTTTAAGTGATTTAATTGGACACCTCTATATTCGAGCAGTCATTCGAAAACGCTGAATATTCGCAGACACCCTCTGTTCCTCGGTGATGATGAGTTGCTTGCAAAAAAGCCCGGCCAATCTGGCACCTTCGAGAGGACGTCCCTATTGCCTGGTTACGAATATCTACCTCAATAATCATCGGGCACCGTTATTGAAGCACGCTGACTATACTCCATTCGAGGGGTAGCACTGCCCTCCACTACGTGTCATATATAAAATACATCGAGGGACATTTCTCCGTGCACGCTCTCGAAGAGGAATGTCTAATCGATGCGCATTTCGATGTTTATTCGGCTCGGTTCGATTATCAGTTATGCGACAGTATTATTATTATTATTAAGTGCGAAGCATTTCTTGGCGAACATTTGCCACTTTGAGAGTATCTATCTATCTAGCCGCCTACGTATTTGTGCTCTCATGGTCGTTTCGTTAACTTGGTATGTACCAAAATTGTCATAGTATGACAAGAGCGTATGACGAACATAAACGATAGGTCATGACATCCGTGTCATGTAGGTCATGAAACAGCCGCCTACGTATTGGTCCTCTCATGGTCGTTTCGTTAACTTGGTAGGCTCTCCGCACACAGCTCCGCATAACATCGATTCCCACAGGGCGTGGGATCTGCCGGCATTTATTATTTGCCGTTATCTGTCAATAAAAGGCCACGCTTGAGTTCCCCAGCTTCCTCGTACAACACGTTCTGTACGTAGCAAGATGCAGCAGACGTGTTTTTAATGGTGTATGAATTCGATTCGACAGTTTCTAGTTTGAGATTGCGACCGACAGAGGCCGGACGCTGTCTCACTCACTCCTTGCTGGCGGCCGCGTCGTAGAGGAATCCTCGAAACCTGCCGGCCGGCCTGGCCACCAAGCTGACGGGCCTCTGGGCGAGCAGGCGGCGGAGAGACCGCGCGTACCGGCGCTGACTCTCGCTAGGCCGAGGGCTCCGAGTGGACCTCCTCCAACTGTGGCACGCCACGTGAAGGAAAAGCGTTCCTTATACGTGGGCGTTGCGCCTCCCAAATATCGTTGTCGACAACCACTCCGGCTGTTTGCTCGCAGTTCGTACATAACTGTCAACGTGTGCGACGCTAAGAAAAACTAATGTACATGATAAAGGGCGCTCTTTCGGTCCATTCGTACTTTCTACTTATGTTTCGCGTCACACACGCTGAAAGCAACATGTAATGGTCCTGTAGCGAAAACCGCAATAGTGCAGTAAGAACTGTTGTCCCACGCAAAAACTCCGACTGTTTTCTGCTCAAACGTTTGGCCCGCTATACGATACTTGCCGAGGCCAATCAAGACGTGGTCTTGTCGAATCGAGAACTGGCGCGCCGGTACACGTTATACAGAAGCAGAAAACTCGTGTGTCACAACAGGGAGCGTGTAGTACATTATGAAAGATGTAAGTGTGACATTATGTGAGTGTGACAGAATTTTTTTATTTCTAGATTTTTTTTTTGTCCGCAATATGAATACGTCTATTTATTACGTTTCGTAACTATACACTGCGCCGCTCAAGCAGAGCTTCTGCATCAGCTGTTCACTTACTGTTCACAACGCGCCCAGCGTTCGACAGAAGCTCAACCAGCTAAGTTCAAAAGACCCATTCCGAGCTCAAATTAAATAAATAATAGGGTTTTACGTGCCAAAACCACGATCTAATTATGAGGCACGCTGTAGTGGGGAACCCCGGAATAATTTTGACCACCTGGGGTTCCTTAACGTGCACCTAAATCTAAGTACACGGGTGTTTTCGCATTTGCCCCCATCGAAATGCGGCCGACGTGGCCGGGATTCGATCCCGCGACATCGTGCAGCACAAGTTATGCGGAATGGTCAAGCTCGAAATTTTTTCCCGATCAAGCTGATTCATTCATAGCTGCCAATGCTTGCAGTGCAAAAATATTATTGAACAGAAAGAGCGCCAAATGGTGAGTTGGCACTTTTATTTTTTGTTTCTTTCTTTGTCTTTCAACTTAGCTTTATAATTGAAATATTATTGACGCTGGAGTCTGTAAGGGCATACGTCTACCTGGAAAACACGCTGGCGCGTGCGTAAAGATCTCACTGACAGGCTCAACGTGGCCAGAAACGGGTTACCCCCTTCTCCAACAAAGTATACGGTTACGTCAATGCTTCGAAATTTCTGCCGCCTATTGCTCCTAAGACACAGGTCCTTGCTTAAGTCCCTGGGCACTTCTTTAGAAAATCAAGGGGCTTTAGTCCCTGCTTGCTCCGGCTCACGGTCTCTTGAAAACAGTCCATCGAAAGAAAGAAATTTAATTATCGCGCTAAAGGTTGCCCGCATGTGCTGTTGTAACGTACGGCCTCTCAGACTTCCCGTGTGACGTCTTCACTCATAGTGGGCAGACCGAATAGGTTTTAATTGTTCGCAACGTGTACCCTTGCATTTTTGTGCACTCATGCAGTTCTCCCGCGTGTGCGTTTGATTTATTTATTTATTTATTTATTTATTTATTTATTTATTTATTTATTTATTTATTTATTTATTTATTTATTTATTTATTTATTTATTTATTATTTATTTATTTATTTATTTATTTATTTATTTATTTCTTTATTTATTTATTTATTTATTTATTTATTTATTTATTTATTTATTTATTTATTTATTTATTATTATTTATTTATTTATTTATTTATTATTTATTTATTTATTTATTTATTTATTTATTTATTATTTATTTATTTATTTATTTATTTATTTATTATTTATTTATTTATTTATTTATTTATTTATTTATTTATTTTGCGACCACCATGACAGTTTCACGGTTTCGTTCCAACAGTGCGACATTTCACCGCAGTAATGGGTGAGCTAAAGTAATATCCCCATTATATATATATATGCCACAGGCGACATCAAAAATTCTGTTAACGTTAGAAACAAGTAGAAGTAAATGGAAGGGGGCTTTACATGTATACATCACATACGCGTAAAGGCACGTATCCGCCAAGGCATAATCAAAAACGATCTTTCACAAAGCTGAATTCGTTAGTCTGGAACACCACAGATGGCTCACTTACGCATGAATCACCTATCTTTCGTTATAAAATAGGCCTCAGCCAACTCTCGCGCAACTGCATGGTAACTTCGTTTTAACATTAGAGTCGCTGACAGCGCTGGCTTCCGCATGCAGTCTTACAAAGACGATCAAGGTGCGAGCCAGTGCCGTTCCGTAAGCGATTGTTTATGCATCTGTCAGTCTTGCAAATATACGCCTTGCCACAACTTAACGGTATCTCATAAATTACTCTTACAGCACACTCTAAAAAATTTCAACAAGGCCCTGCATGCTTCTTTTCACTACAACAACCTAATTTTTCGTCCGTAATTCTAGTAAAAAGAAAAAAAAAGGACATCATCAACGAGCCCGGCAACGTGTTTTAAAGAGGACTTGCCGAAACGTTCGCTACAGCGACGTCCCCTTGCTCGACCCCTGCTCAGAATCGCGTCTCCGCGAGTCCTGTTTCGGACAGAATGTATTTCGACGAGCAGCAAAAAACAAACAAACAAAAAACTAGCCTGTCGCTTCTTGGCGTAGAAGTTGTCGATGACGACACCGACGAACAGGTTGAACACGAGGAAAGCGCCGATGACGAGAAAGATGGCGAAGTAGATCAGCGACCAGGGGTTAGCCTCCTGACGGGGCTGCAGGTCAACGCCCTCGATGTCCAATACGTTCTCGATCACCTCGATCCATCCCTCGAAGGTCGCCACCTGCGCAGGACACGACGATCGGCAACGGATGTCGAAACACTATTCTCCGCTGGGCGAGCCACCGAAGTGAAAGATCACTGGACACCAAGAAAATGGTGCAGCCACTGAATTTGCCAACAACTCTTGGCGAATGTGTTCTTGGTTTTAGAGGCCCTACGTCAAAGCGGGTCTACGGAGTAATAAATTTTAAAGTTTTCCTGAATTTCTAAATATTGTCTGCGGCAGATAGCATAATTCTTGTCCTTGGGCTGGCTTATTCGAAGAGGCAGACACCAATAGTACGAGAAATCGAAAGACATATTCGAATAACTAATTAATGAAAATTCCGCAAATAACTTCTTAATAATTACTTAATGGCACATATTGCAATTTACGAATTGTAGCCGGTTAGATTGCAAGGCGTATCCACTTGAAATTAACCTCCAGGATGACACCAGTTTCAAGATATTATTTCCCGAAGCGTGGGACGAAATACGTGAGTGTTGCAGCTACTTTTGTGCCTCAATGCATTAAAGAGCGTTTTGTTAAAAAAGCAAGTGGGACAACAGTGCATTTTTACGTCGAGTTTGATGGCGCATATCTGGTGTCATTCTGGAAATTCATTCCGAGTGGATACGCTTTGCAAGCTCACCGGCAATAATTCGCAGATTGCAATATGTGCCGCAATGTAATTAAAAATTAGTTCATTTGTTTAATTAGTGGAATATGTGCTTCGATTTGTCGGGCAAATAATGTTCGCCTCTCTAAATAATCCAGCTCAAGGACCAGAGTTATGTTATCGGCAACAGGTGATCTTTTTTTTAATTCGGGAGAACCTAAAAATGATTACCCCGTAGACTGATGTCTGGCGCTATCAGGATGACAAAACAAAAGGCTGGCAACCGCTGACGTCAACGTGCTCTACAGAAGGGCAAAGAGTCAGCTAGCCTTACTGGTGACATGACAAAAGGTTTTAGGTACAGGATACTCGCACTCACGCACACTTGACACACGTGCACACGCACATCAAAGACAGTAATCGCGCACAACACAGATAACGCACATAAGCCGCACCCCCACAACAGTATTCACACAAAGCACACGCTCACAGACGCGTACTTGTGCCCACAGCAGACACATACACGCAAGGAGACAGAACAATAAGAACAAAAGAAGAGGCATGACAGCAAGTCACTCTAGATTTGCAGTGTGGTATTACATTTCGCGCGCTTTAGGGCGTCGTACAAAGGCTGGTTCGTCCGCGTCACGCACCTGGAGCAGCGCGAGTGACGCTTCGGCCAGGTTGTCGAAGTGGACGTTCTCGTTGGTCCAGGAGAATCCCAGCATGTGACAGGTGGCCCGGTCGGGCACCAGGTCGGGGTCGAGCGGCTGACCCCTGGCGTCCACGCAGTGCCACAGGCGGCCCGCGAACATGCTGACACCCACCACGCCGAAGATGATCCATATGAAGGCGCACACCACGAGCACGTTGCCGATGGACGGCACCGACGAGGCCAGCGCGTCCACCAGGAGCTGCACGCGACCACCGTGCGACTATAGACCTGCCGTCTTTTCGCACGGGGACTCCTTTTTATACTGTAGCTGTTGGCTGTTTGGACGGGGTATTGAAACGAACCCGAACCGATATTTTTGGAACGTGCCTGAACCCGAAACGAACCTGAACCAAAATGATGATACCGGTTACGGTTCGGCACGAAACGATTTGAGCATATACGGCGACAATAAGTGCTCAATAGTTTGCACGATTGTTCGAAAAGCTACTTATTCAATAAGCGCGCCCAACTAGCTGACCGTTACGACTCACGAGTTGCGTGGTGTAGCGAGAATGGGGATAGACGATGGGCATGTGCTGGTAACTATACGGCCACCTCGGCAGAGACGCTTGCACTTCGCATGTCGGCAATGCCAGTTGTGTTCCGCGGCCGATAAGTTGTTTCAGGGGTTCCGCGGAATCAACATTTCTGGTGACGATCCCCATTCGGCCGGTAGGTCAACTTGTTACTAAAGCTAGATAAACGAGATAAACACGGAGAGCGGTAAAGACGATGTCCTCGAGGAGGGATATCACCGAGTTCAGCTGCATGACATATTGTAACCAAACACTGCGGTCGCTAACGAATGCCGTCACCTCCTCGGTCAGCGGTAACCGCGGCTCTAAACGGCACGCGAAATGTGTTTCTGGTACGAGCCTTGATTCAACGCTCGCTTAGTGCTTAGCCAAGCAGAGTACAACGCTCTTCGAGTTGCAGAAATTTTTCGTAGAGCCCAATGCGCGTGCTTTCGACTTCTTTGTCCGTCCTTGGCCAGCGCCAGAGTACGCGCCACGTGCCGATGCGCAAGAAATATTGAAGTATATAGTTCAGCACAAACCATCCTTGTTCATCGTTCAGAGGCATCAATGCCCGCACCTGCTTCCTAAAAAAAGCAGCAAGCTGGGCGAAATGTCAAACGACGGCTTCTTTATTTGCTGCAGACTAGAAGCTTGAAGTTGTAATTTGTGTAATACATTGTGGATTCGCGCTGTATGCATTCGACACCATAGATCACCTGCCACAGTTCGCTCACCAACACTACTGTAGTACAAACCTGGAGCAAAACAAACATTTACTCACTATGCTACGTACGGTAAAAGTAACGAGTGTGAAAGCTTTGCAGACTTCACGCTGACGCAGGGATTATCACTAATCACCTCTGTCTTTAATGTGTACATGAAAATTCCCCAGTATTTGTGTAATTCGCAATTATCTGTCTCCTCTGCATTAAACTTGCGCATGCGCTATGCGGACAAGTCGATAGTACTATGTGGCATATTGACATAGGCAAGGTAAAACGGACTCCACCGAACCGGTTTGTGAACCGGTTCAGTGTTGCGAACCGGTTCGTGAACCGTTATAAATTTTTATTTCTCCGAACCGGCATTGAACCAGAACAAGATCGTAGCGCGTTGAATTCTAATCCGAACCGAACCGGTATTTCTTCAAGTTAGACACCCTGGTTTTGAATGCTGGCTGCGTGCTTTTCTCGCAGCAGCAGAACTCAAGCTATTTGTCCGAAGTGAACAGTGGGCGTTGGATCCAAGCTACCACGCACGGATATTCACTTTAGCAGCTGCGAACTGATGGCGACCACGAGCTCTCTACATGACTGCATTACACCCGGCTAGACTGTCTGCTGTTCAATATTGACAAGCTGTTCATGCTCTATATGACATTGACCACCTTATCGATTTACTGACCCAGTGCTGGTGTAGTTAGCAGATCGCTGTCTACCGAATCGGTCAATTGATTGATTGATTGATTGATTGATTGATTGATTGATTGATTCATTCATTCATTCATTCATTCATTCATTCATTCATTCATTCATTCATTCATTCATTCATTGGTTGATTGATCATATTAGGTAGTTTGGCTCTTAGATCACCCGATTCAATAGCCGAACCGGACCAGTCTACTGCTTGGGTTTATTTATCCATACATTAATTCCTCGATCTTTGAGCGACAGTAATGAGCAGAACGCCCACCTTCATCCCGGGCAAGAGGGACACGATTCGCACGGGTCTCAGCGCCCTGGTGGAGCGCAACACGTTGATCACCGAGCCCTGCACGCCGATCACGTCCAGAACCTCGTAGAGCAGCGACGTCTGTAAACAAAGCGCGAACAGTTACAGCGTAGAACTGCCTCATCTCGCCGTAAGCCTATATAACGATGACTCCTCTGCGGAGTTACGACTCCGTCCCTCTATACGCTAAAGCAGTTCCACTGGTGCAGTTGATATTGGCAATGCGAAATTATTTCAGGCAAGTTCTGCAATATGGGCCACAAGCAGGCAACACGTCCACTTCCATTTTCCATATTATGTCTACATTCAAATTAAAAGCTACATATAATTCATATAATTCTGTCCGGCTCGGTTTGACGGCGACCCGATGGGCCCTCGTGGTTTCAAAGTATAACGCCGAAGTTTTGGTTGTAAACTAGGATTCTGAATTACAGTTATGATCTTGATACGTCCTGGTCTTTGAAGCATTTCCCATCAAAGGCCCCTACGCTTTTTTTTTTTTTTTTTGCTTTTAGAAGTACAAAGGCCGAGCTGTTAACAGAAGATGGACTTTGGAAATTTTGTGCGAGAAAGTAAGCTCCAAATCAGTGTCTCAGCAGCAAAACGGTCATTCGGCAGGTAGAAATATATTTGTCAAGGCACTCCAGTCACTCATAAGGAGTTAAGTATACTAGACGGATAGCAGCGCGGCGAAGTTATGTTGACGCCGAACTTGTTAATTTCGAATCTTATGGTTTGTTCGGTGTCGTCGCCACGAAGCCGCCATGTTTACCGTTCAAACCTACAGGACATCAGGTATAACGAGGCCGCCTTAACAAGTATAGGCCCATCTGCGATGCGTGTAGGTATAGACCTCTCTGGTGCAAAAATGTTTAATCCACCGAGGGAGTTTCCACGTTCTGCGACATCCTGCGCGCACTAGCGGAAATGGCGGCGTACCGATTGCACGATGAAGTCAAGCAGGTGCCATCCCGAAGAGAAGTAGGCGTGCGGGCCCTTGGCGACCAACACCAGGGCGACGTCCACGCTTAGCAGCACGGTGAGCAGCGCACTCGCCAGCTCCAGTCGGCCGCGCACCATGGCCGTGCTCCGGCCCCCTTCGAGGCACTGCGTGCGCGCCAGGCCAAACACAAAGCGCTCGCTTCACGATTTCAAACGCTGTAGTATAGCAAGTTGAAATGATCAAGCGTTCGCACCTAAAGTTTTTGGGACTACAACATGTTAATATGTCTGACTGGCTACGTTGCCATGCCACGTCGCACAACGAAGTAAACGCGCATAGGATCGGTCCTCGTGTGTTCTAACGCGCGAAGCATTCTTTGCCACGTATTACTAGGCCCTTTGCGGTATATAGGTTCCTGCCTAGCCTCTCGGGCTTCTTAAATAAAGATAACGTTTACTGCGAGTTTCTAGCTTTTTTTTTCCCCGCAACCCGTTATTTTCTAAGCGAGGCTGCTCGAGTGAGTTGAAGCTGTGGCTTTCCCGTCGCCATTCTATAATACGCTCAAAAGCTCGCGTAACACTGCTGGCTTGTGGCTTTTTTTTTTTTGTATGTCTGTGTGTGCGCGCGCTTGTATGCATGTGTGTGTGTGTGTGTACACGCCATTGCGCACACTCCGTCTGTATGAAGCAAGGAGCACGCCCTGCTTGCAAAGGCGGAGGAACCCCCTGCTCACCAACACGATGCTGCTGAGCACAATGAGAAGGGCCACGAGGAGCCGAAACGCGCGGTGACCGGTCAAGACTTTGGCACGGCGCTGCGCCGCGTGCCACGCGTTCCTCGCCCAGCCAGGTGTCCTGCGCACAAAAGACGACCACACTTCGTAATAACAACAGCGTAAATTACGAAGACAAACGATTTACGCAGATATGCAACAAGGCACGATGCTGACTATAGCAACCGACACTTGAGAGACACTACAGACGAACATTACGTTAGGCTGGATGGGCACATTACACTTCTTCTATGCGTGAAACGTGCGTCTTGCCGCGAGCAGACTCTCGGCTCAGAGAAGGCGCCGGAACCACCATGGTGGACCCAAAGCAAGCGCGAGACCCACCGCGATGGCTCAGCGGATATGACGCTGCTGAGCACGACGTCGCGCGTTCGAAACCCGCTGGTGGCAGCCAGGCTGCGGCGAAGGCGGAATGCAAAAAAAAGGCTGGTGCATTGCGCTTTGATTTCACATTAAAGAATCCCTTGTGGTCAAAATTAATCGGCCACCCTTCACTACTTCGTCCCTCATATAACCCAATCTGCAGTTTCAGGACGGTAAAATGAAGAAAGTATTACAAATAATTCAAGGAATACCATGCAATTATTCAACATTGCCTCACCTCTAATGCCCCCCAATTTAAGTACACATAAATACATATACCATGTGCATCCACCTTGCCTTATTTGATCGACACGCTTTTTTTTTACAGCGTAGCTGTTGTGCGCTAAATTCCAGCGGATCGCTGCGTCATCATCAATCATATCAGTAGCAGCAGCAGCACAGCAGCAGCCAGCACCAGCAGCACCAGCAGCTGCAGCAATAGCTCGAGCGATCTTCGTCTTCTTCCACAGCTGGCTCCGTTGCCGCTCATCATTCCAGCATAGAATTTAACTTCTCTTCAGTCGTCGTAATGGGGAGGCCGCGCTTACGGGGGTATGAGCCATTTCTTAAGGGGTATGAGCCATTCATTGTCTTACGTGACGGACATTGGTGATACGCGAATGTGTGTGCGCACCTATCGTCACGATGATCACCAATAAGGATAATAAATAGGTTCGTACCTTTGTTCAAAATTCTCTGTCCCCTCTATGTCGTGCGCACCTCGGTCTACGCACGCATTTAGTGCTATACAACCCGCCGTGGTTGCTCAGTGGCTATGGTGTTGGGCTGCTGAGCACGATGTCGCGGGATCGAATTACGGCCACGGCGACCGCATTTCGATGGGGCGAAATGCGAAAACACCCCTGTACTTAGAGTTAGGTGCACGTTAAAGAACCCCAGGTGGTCCAAATTTCCGGAGTCCCCCACTACGGCGTGCCTCATAATCAGATCATGGTTTTGGCACGTAAAACCCCATAATTTTTTTTTTCATTTAGTGCTATACAAACATCGGTGGGCCTACCAGACAGCATCGGTCCTGCATAGACTTGACGTTCGTGAAGGACCTTTTCAGCGTCGTTACAGAACCCATGGCCATCTGTCTACCATAGCGACCACAAAGCAATAGTCACCTTAGTGACAAAATAATAAATACGGTAGAAAATGACAATTCATGCGATATGTATGTTTATTTACATCAGTATCGTTTATCAACCATATATACAGCTCTGCTGGACATCCACCATCCCAAAATGGAATGGCGGTGATATTTTTTTTTTTTTCAGGAGGGGGGAGGGGGTTACCCTCTCGTGACGTCATCAGATTTGGACAGCGCCTGCTCCAGACTTTGTAGTAGTTAATCGATAAACGGTGATTACAGTGCATTCTAAATGGACCCAAGATTCAGCCTGGTGAATTTTGATAAGTTTTTCCTCAGCAAAAACGGCCTAAGCATGCGATTAAAAGCAAAAATATATCTGCGAAATTTAAGAAGGGACACTTTGTTCACTTTCTCCTGCCATACCCCATTTCTGTTGCCAGATATTTAAAACACTTCATCAGGTAAACGATAACTTATTGTTGCTCTCTAGATGTCTCCTTAATGAGGCCGAATTATCTGCAACAGCATGACGCAATACGCAGACTCCGAACAAGCGTTACCAAAGGAACAAGAAAAAATACAAAGCTGGTTACATATGTAACAGTCACTATCATCATAGCAGACGTTTTCAGGTATAAAGCAAGTCGAAGGCTACTCCTGAAAAAGCTCCATTTCATCATCTATGTTCTGCGTCATCTGCGTGAGTCGCTTGTTCGATCCCCAACACCATACTTGTTATTTCCTCACCACGCAGCTCGTCAAGCTCGTCAATTCGCAGAACACAGCGATCGACGTCGCTATGCGCCATAGCACGAGCTTTGAATTAAGCAGTTCTGGTTTATAGCGGCAGTGAATAGGAGAAGAAGGGAGGTGCGGGTGAGAGAAGCGAACAAAACGGCCAGCATTTTCGCATATATGTTGGTGAAAAACACTCAGTCTGACAGCCTATGTGCCAGAAGCAGGAAGAATTGATCCAAAAGAATCGTTTATATATATATATATATATATATATATATATATATATATATATATATATACAAGCGCGTGCTCAAATTTCGCAACGACAAGTAGAAGCGAGGGAAAATAAGATTTAGCGTACCGTTACACCATCTATAGGCATTTTGTACCGACGAGGGGGCGCTACAACATTTATCGCCACAACACTGGCCGAATCTGGCCGACACTGGCCGCTAGGGATGCGAAGAAAATGGGGCGACAATAAAGACAACAAGGATCTACGCGTCATCGCTCGTCTCAGTGTTGTGCACGTAGCTTTGCCGAGCTCGAACCTCGGGAATGCTCGCTCTTCTAAGCTCGATCGCAAGCATGCCCAGTCATGCGGAGAACGCGCACTTGGACATTTTCAGATTTCGAGCACTCCTGCTTGGTGATAAACGATCGGAAGTGTCAAGGCTAACGCTTATCGGCGTTATCGCGCCCCTCTCACTTTGCTTCGAACACTCGCCAGGCTGTGTTCCTGGTCCAGCTGTCAACTGTGGAATGTGAAGTTCGGCGCAAGGCGCTTGGCGCCAACTGCCGCGCAATATTAAAAATTAGATTACTACAATCATTCAAAAATAAATAATAAAACAATACAACCATTCTATGTGACATCTCCACCCCAGTATGAGGGTGTAACAGGCAGAGAGCTTTTTTAAATGTAAACGCTGTCCCACAGAACATGCGCATCAACTGGGAAGATGATGGCAAATCGCACGAATTTTCGTCACACGGTCACCAGCAATGGAACCACGCTATTGTCACGTTTCCGACACAAGATAAAGGTAATTGTCTGAAAAGGATATCCATGCGCTTACCTCTCTGCGGTGGGAAGTGCGTGCGTCTCATCAGCCAAGGGATGCTGCGAATCGTGCCGAGAACGCAATATTACCAAAAGCGACAACTTGCGAACAAATACGTTTATTTCGTAAACCGCCTGATGTCGCGACAGTGAAAGAGAAAGGAGGAAGCACGTTTTACTTGCGTAAAACGCTTTGTAACTAACTAGCGCGCTTCCGACCCCTGCACAGCAGTAAACATTGTGGGGAAGGAGTAGAAGGGACGAAAAGACCAGAGAGATAGGAAAGAAGAGAGTGCTAGGAGCTAGCTGGAGTCTCTGCTGGCTTAAGCTGTCCTGCAAACGCTAAAGAAGCTGAGAGCCCATTTATGCGTCTGCTCTTTTTAGAGCATTATTGGTTAAGAGCACTTCCGCCGAAAATCTGGCCTCTCCCTGTCCTGTCCAGGTTAACCGCATTTGTGTCACGTGCCTCGTGTGCGCACTCGACACGTGACAGCGTCAGCTGTTAGGAACTCATAAACGCCCGTGGAGTGGTAGACCACGCACGACTTTCAAGCAATCACTACAGGCAGAAAAGTTACCAAATGTGAAAATTTGCTGAATCGAGCAGACAAAGCGTAGATCATATCAGGTTTCTTCGAACAAAATTCAAGAGAAACCATGGAAGGATGATTCTCAAAGTCGAGCGATAGCTTCCTGCTAGATATGCTGAGATATTTGCTGCTAGGACGATACTTATTCGATAGCTTCATTGGTTAATGCTATCAGGTGTAGGAGGCGCCATGAAATCTCGACATGTCATAGTGCACTCGGCAGGTAGTCTTCAACCTCACCATGCAACGAGATGCGCTGGTGTATTCGTTTTCCCTGCACTTACGGCACACGGTCGCTTGATCAAAAGACGCATGCGCGTTCGTTTTCTTTTCTTCCATCGGGCGGCCATGCCATCAGATATGTTGCGGCCAACGTCTAGTGAAACATTGCCCGTGCTGCAAGGTGATACACACAGGCTAGCTTTCCTGCTGCGCCGCTGTCTGTATGGGGGGGGGGGGGGGGGGGGGCATTCTATAAGAGTCCACCTAGTGAACTGTCCACTTCGACTGCGCCATTGGCTGCCGCTTCACGAGCGCGAAGAAGGCTGGCTCGCACTTTCGCGCGCGTGAAGCGGCAGCCACTGGCGACAGCCGAAGTGGACAGTCCACTAGGCGGACTCTAACAGAATACCGCTCCCCCCCCTCCCCCCCTGGTCTGAGAGGAACGGACAATTATCGTTAAGCTAACGTTATTAAATGCGAAGCATGTCTTGGGAAACATTTGCCCCTTTGAGTCTGTCTGTCTTTCGGTCTGTCGGTCGGTCGACCGGTCGGTGTCCGTCCGTCCGTCCGTCCGTCCGCCCGTGCCACAGTGTCAATCGCAAGAGGGCCACCTCGCAGCTACACTGGGATATCGCCGGCGCGCAAGGAGGAAGCACGGAAACATGCACGCTCGCAGTCCCGGAGGGACGCGCATGCGCGCAAGCGTCGGTCTCGTCACCAGGGGTGAGCCGCCGGAAGGAGAGGAGGCCCGCTTCGCCACGCGCTCGCGTGCCCCGAAATATTTTGCGGCCGAGGGTACATAGGGTCATGTATTGTTTATAAACATTGTTACATCCCTTGAACGCGCGAAACCTATCCGGTGCGTAATATGCAGATTGCGCACTGAAGCTTAGTGTGAGACAATTACGAACTCGTACAAGCGAACACCTCCCAAAATAAGACGTTGACCCTCTTTATAATTGGTCCATAAAGCAGTGCATCGTACCGGGTGTAAAGACGACATGGAAAGATCGCTGAATGCGCAGCGTACCTGCGTTGATCTGATGCAAGTCCGGCTGGCCCAATTAACTCTAAGCGGAATGGCGGTACATTGGTTAGGTTTTAAAAAATCAAGAAGCTGTTAGTAGAGGAAACTTGAAAGAGGGGAGATCAGGGGTGCTATGCAGGATGCCCCGAGTTTGACGAAACTCGAGATCTTCACGAGCTCTGGCGACGCCCCAAGGTGAAAGAACTAATGCTAACAAGACGAAGTTTGTCCGTCGGCACGCCTCCAGTTTCATTGGATTATCTAGATTCATTCTGGGTGGCTGTCATCCCTTGGGCGTTGCCATATGGGCGGTCGACAAACTGGGCTCACGTGATCATACCGTCTGTGCATGGTCGTGCCTTCTTTCACTTGTTTGTCATTCCACCAGGTACATTACAGGCACAAGCAAGTTAATAAAATAAATGAATTTAGTGCAATAATATTAGTCACATTAACGTGGGTTATAAGCATTAGCATAAAAGCGCCGTGCAGGAATCAGCAGGGGGATCAGACCGCGCCGGTGAAGATATATGCGACGTGAAGACCGAGCGTCTGCGGATGAAGGGAATTTCCCGGCAAGCTAGTCGACGAGTTCATCGAGCGTCTGCATTTCCGGAAGAAGTTCCTTCTTGGAGATTTGCCTCGAAACTACGCTGATATCGTCCGGCTCAAGACCAGCATGGGTGAATACGAGTATTCCTATTCATTCTGAACTGTACGTGTTGGACTCTTAGTGCTTGTCGTTAATTATTTTCCAGGGTTTTTTCAACATCCACCTGAATTTCATTGTGATGTGTCTAGCCGAAGTGTGCACGTGTGTATCTAACTGCCTTGTTTGAAGAATATATTTTGTTGTGTTTTGACAACTCTGGGCTCTTACTCGGTCTTTGGACCACAACCGGCGTTCGCTGGCGGACCAGAGGGCCCCTTATTAATTGGCCACGCTTTCGTGGGGTTATTTTCGGAAGACCTAGATAAACGTACTCCTTTACAGACTCTGAAGGCTGACTAGCGATCGTGAATTCTTGTTCCCTTGCCAGGCTATTGAACATTATCTTTGTCTACTGCATATTAATCTTCAACCCCACTCTTACACTTTCTCGGTTAAGGTCCTCAATCATTTGCTGTAATTCGACACCATTATAGCCCCCATATAGTGGAGCTATATTGAGAAAAAAGTAATGTATCGATGTATCTTAATATACAAATAGATACATATCGAATACATTAGTTCGCTAGTATCTTGTATATGTATATCAAATACTTATCAGCTCAGTCGCTTATATCTACATCATGATACATTTGAAAATTATCTTTGCACAGCCCTGGGAACTCTGACGCTTGTCTATTGGGAGCTACAAGCTTAGCGGTTAAGTCAGCATCGGAAGGATTAGCCCATAATGTTGGTTAGTACTTGTATTTGCCTAAACTATGTCCTTCTGGCTCGAAGCGACTTTTTCACTTTGCAAATTGACCAGTTTCAACAAGATTGATTCCGTTATAAATTCAACAATTAGTAGTAGTTCTAGCTTTGCTTTCGCGTAGAGTCTTAGTGCCTTCTGCGTTTAGCTATATAGGATTCCTAAAAAAATGTAAGCCGTTAAATACAAATAAAGCGCAGTAAATAAAGCCGCAGAAACGTTGGAAACCACAATTAAGCACGAAGAACATACAAATTCATGTATTAACCACCATTCCATTGCTAGCTGAACCATCTCAGGGGAAGAGTTCCTTCCAGTACTTCTAGCATAGGAAACTATGGTTCTAGGTAGAATCGTCTGACAGCAACGCAAAATTCGGAACGTTTGAAGGATTTCTGTAAGTCCGCGCGTTCTACATAAAAAAAAAGATATTGTAATTATCTGCAGGTATGTCTGAAGATTTGGCAATGCTCCTTTATGTACTCGGTTCATACGAGGCCTTGTCTGGTCGCATTGGGAAGCCCAGTTTTAGCTGTTACATCATACGTCATCCCTTGCTCCACGGTCATCACTCAAGTGTCAGTAAGGTGAACGCACCCACAAGCGCTTCCAGCTGTTCTTGCACCAGGACTTGCATTTGCACACGATCTTCTCGAAGAGGATTTCTCCGGGTGAGTTCTGTGCCAAGAGAAAAGAGGAGGTGCCATGCGCTAATGCTTCTGAATTTTCTGCGCAAATTTCAATGCCATAATCACCGCACGCGTTTTTGTATGGAATTTCTATATATTGATACGAAACTGCCGCCACAGTGTGGATGCATGCACTGAGGAGAGGGAAGACGACGCGTTCCCGCTTGATATAGCGCCGCCTTTTTTGCCTCCGTTAGCTTCCCTGTAAATAAATTGTAAATAGTCTTGGACATCAGCTACACGTAACATTATTTGATGGAGGTGCGCTCCAATATGATGAGCCAAAAATAAACAGCAAGAAATGGGTTGATAAACAGCAGCGTCAGTGTGCTACTAGTATGAACATTGTCTGCGCTTCCCGACAGGCATTTTTCAGACAATAAAGATAAAACAATCAAATCTTATCTAGATCACGCTTGCTTGCTCCCCAAAATGTAAGCTTCATAAATTATAATAGCGGCGCAAATCAAAGCCACTGGTTGCGACGCCAACGCCGTTTTCTACGAATGTCACGTTTCTATACCACGGAAACTTGAACCTAGCTATGACCGGTGATTCCTTGTGAGTTGTCACAGAAGTTGCTCCGTCATGAAGAACCACGACAGCAATTTTCATTTCGTTTTACTGCAGAAGATGCAAGTGGCCAGAGAAACCACGCGTGCGCTTCATGACGTGCAGCATAAACTAATTCAATTTTTCTTGCGATGACCCAGCGACTGGGGAGTCACGCATCGCCTTATTCTTCCTCACCCTCTCGACGATCCTGTCGACGTTGAAGCTGCTGAGCAGGAAGGCGAGAAAGACGTTGAGCAGCACGTAGTTGCCGACGAAGAAGACGCTGCTGTAAAAGGCGACGCATCGGAGCCTGCCGTGGCCCTCGTGGAAGCAGTTGACCAGCGGATCGAACATATCGCCGCAGAAAAGGCGCACCATGAGCAGCACGCTGTGCAGAAAGTCACTGCTGTTCCACCTGGGCGAAAGAAGAATCGATATCGGATAACTAATCGACCGATTTCTCATCATTTTACTACGCCGTTGGCATTAATAAACGTATAAGGACAGGGCACTCCGAAGAAACTTGGACTACAGTGTCGATCGCAGGCCACTCGCTCACCGCGACTCCGGCTCACGGTCTCCAGCGTCGAAGATGTCTTCGGCGGCGACGGCGAACGCCACGACCACGAGCATGATGACGAGGAGCAGGTTGAGCAGCGGCTTCAGCAGCGAAAGCATCATGTTGAGCATGTAGAAGAGCGTGTCCCACGTGCGAGCCACGTACACCAGCCGGAACAGCCTGAGAAAGCGCGTGCGAACGCCCAATTCGTAGCGGAGCAGCACCAGCAAGTCGGAGGCGATGCTGCAGGCCACGGCGCCCAGGTCGAGAATCGAGAACTTCTTGTGGAAGAAGGACCAGCCCCGCGCGGACAGCTTGATGGCCATTTCGACGGAGAAGGCCACGCTCGCAGCCTGCGCCAAAGGTCGAATAGGCCGCAAAGCCAGAGGTCGCAAAACAGGGGTAGAATACGCGATTCTCCTGAACGTGTGCTGCCAGATATATGCAGGGCGCCGCGACTTGCTTCTCGTGATGCGTGCCAAGAACATGGCCGGTGCAGCAGCCAGAAGTGTGCATGTAGGAACAAGGTACAGGTCTGTGGCAAACGTTTCGAAGCCACTTCGCCGATGGCAAATCTGTCGCAGCGCCATCTATCACATAGCTCTTGTAGCACGTCTGGCGCTCAGAGACAGCGATAGAAACACTGGTTACTTCCAGATATAGCGCAAAATAGTACACGTGCACACGAAGAAGACACGACCGACGCGAACGAGCACTACTTTTTAGTGTAGCGTTTGTCCGCGTCTGTCGTGTCTTTTTCGTGTGTATGTGTACTTTTTGCGCTATATCTGAAAGTAACTATGTGAGACCAACTAGCCCAACAAACAGTCCTTCTGAAGAGAAACACTGTCCCTCTTAAATTTCCAGGACTTTATAACGACGAAAGTTCCACGTGGTCGCCAGCACGCGGCCTGGTCACAAAGTCGGTCAAGCGCCTAGGAGCTTCGCAGCTTCTGACAAAGACTGCCACGCCACGGTTTCACGCTTTCGTAACTGTACTGCCGAGACTCATCTAGATCAGAGTGGGGAAACCGGTAGCAGCGCAAGGCACTACTACCGAAGCAGAGGCTAGAAAAGCACTGGCAGGCCACTCTGACCCCGTATTGTGTGCAAAGTTCTGTCTCTAACCATCGGCCTCCTCCAGTTGACAGCGCAATGCCACTCCAGAGCTCACTGCTCCCGCGCCTTGGACGTAGATGACGGATGCCGTGCACCAAACATCCGTTAAACAGCCCTTCACGGCATGGCGTGCCATCCGGCTACTCTACGAGAGTGCTCATACGCGTGATGCAACCGACGTACCATGTTTCCCCAGGTTAGCATGCTCTTGAACCGAGCGTTGGCGTAACTGCCATCCAGGGCGAGGAACAGGGTGCTAAGGATGATGAGAGCGTGGATGGTGAGGTCGAGAATCGGGCTCTTCTCCATCTCCAGGCACACCAGTCGCACCGTGGCCCAGTCCGCTGCAATGCAGACCGCGATGTTCAGTCATTCACCAGCTCGACCCCGTCAAAGCAGAGCGCTCCCAGGCAAGCACGTCGGAATGAAAGGAATCCCCTATGTTAAAATCGACATGGGCGCAAAGCGCCAGCGCTGACAGTCGCCCAAAAGTAACAAAAAAAAGGAAACAGTAATTTATTTGAATTCACAATTGAATCCCAACAATCTAAAAGGAAAACACGATAAACTATATATGATGCCATCCATTCAAGCTACTAACCAGGGCTGTGCATTAGCTCTAAATCAATAACATGCGCTCGTAAAAATAATTGACGCATTTTGCAAATGGTGCCTCACAAGGAACGCCCAGGGCTCTCTGATCATCGCGTCCCTTTGTCTGGGCCACCCAGGCACAACAAATTTTCACTGCAACCTTTCGAAGAGCCACAGATTTGTCATATATAAATAATGCAAAAGTTCAACTAAAAAAGTAGACTGCCACTTACATCAAATGCTGCTCTACTGTTGACAAACTATGAAGGCTTCACAATTTATCATCATTAAGTCGCTGAGCGCATATGCATATGTAGTCTTCACAACCTACATGGCGGAGTCTCCGTCGTAAAAAGGACTTTTCGATAACAAATATTTGTGTCGACACTCTATAGCAAGTCAGACGTCGTTTAGCGAAATCTTCAGAATTATCTACAGACAGCCTGCAAACATTTGGCTTTACACTCTTTGTCTACAAATTTCGTTCATTCATAAGTTTATAGACCTGTTTTATTTGGATGTCTGTTAACCCTAAGTAGGATAAAATCACGACTTGTCAACGACTGCTTTTCGCAGATTGTCTAATTAATTTATATACCATGCGAGCAGATGTCCTAGTCGTGGTTAAGAGGAGGAAGAAGAGTTTGCCACCTCATTTAATGCGCCAGCAACAGAATAAGCACCGAGGAAATGAAGACGCAGTCTAGAGAATTACGTGCAGCAATGAAAGAAGGAAATTGGCAGGCATTGTGGACGGGAGTCGGCTGACGCAAGAAAGAGGGCAATTTGAAATCGCTGGGAGAAGCCCTCCGTCCCCACAGTGGACATAGGTACGCCGAGAATGAGGTCGGTATTTAGCGTAGACTAAAGGAAAGTTAATAGGAAGGCAAGGCAATCCATTGGACAGCCTGCATACCTTCCAAATTTATCTTTATTTGGTAAAGTGGAAGCTTGGGCGAGTTGGTTGGCAGCGCCTGTGTTGTTAAAACACGTTGACGGGTTAGTTGGTTAGAATCCTCGTTAGAGGTTAGAGTCCTCGTTCAGTCGCGATTACAGCATTCTGTCATGCCCGTGTTGTGTCCTTCCTTCGGTGCTCGTCTTATGCGCTGTGCAGTCATGTCGACATCTTTGTGTGTTTTCGCAGTGTAACCAGACGCAATACCTTCTTAGTTTATGAGCTTTCGCCAAGTAAAACCTCCTTGGCGAAAAAAAAAAAAACGCCGTCACCAGAAGCAGCGAGTTCTGTCTGCCACCGTACCTCGGAGAGGGATGTCTGCTCGGATACCCGACTGCTGACGTTGGGCACGGGCGGCACCCTGCGTACAAATACAAGTGCGTGCGTCTGAAATCGCAAGCTTCGGTGCACCATACTATGCTGTTTTTACAACGTTTAAACGAGCGTACTCTCGACAAGGGTCCCGTTGCGTACTTTCAAAGACAGGCGCACGACAAGCCTACTTTCGAAGACATGTCCCGTTGTCGAAACACTGTCTTCAGGCCAACGCTTCCCTTGATTCGCCGCTGTCGGTCACTTAGGACAGACGCTTAATGAACTTATCGTCTCTTCCATCTCGTATCCATAGTTAAAAGTAAAGTTTCGTTTGCTCATATAGATACCACATTTCTAGAGGTATGCAAATGTTCGCAACTTTCTAACAGCGAGTGGAATGTTGTCCTATTTGATTCCGTATTCGAATCGAATGCTCACTATTCGTTAATAGGAATACTTTCGGAACAGTTCGCTTTTTGAATATTTCAGTCGTCAACTGTGCGCGATCTAACATAAAAAAATGTCCCAGTTTCGCCCTAAGGGCGAAGCAATGAATGCGATAGCAACACAGCAATGTCATACGAAGTAAGGTGAGCGGCTTTGGTAGCAATATGAATTGTAGTAAACATGAGCTGATTAAGTAAGCAGGTGTGCTGCGGCGTAAGTAGACCGACATGAAGAGAGACTCGATGACCACGAGAAGGCGCGTGTGAAACGGTGGTGTTGATGAGAAGCGCTTCCCGTGGGCAGCGCGTGCGAAGGGACACACCTGTAGCGCTGCACTGCCGATCCGGGCAGCATTGCATGTGTAGCGTGCGTTGGAAAATGTGGCCCGACTATTACTAACTGAATGAACAAGCGTGGTGTGAGCGCGCACAAACAAACATGAATAGATCACACTGAATGACTGCAGACAACGACCGTCAAAACTCTGGCAGCAAGCGGATACGCCGCAGCGGCGAAGGTACGTGCGGTCTATCGCTTCAACGGAAACTGAGCGGCGAATGCACGGCGCATAAAGGTCAGAGCCGTGTGGAGATAAGAGACGGTGCGAGCGAGCGACGAGCGCGGTTGTTGGCAGAGTGGGAGTGCGCCCCCCGCTCCCTCCGGCGCTGGCTTCCCGCTTCCTTGCTTGCGCGTGGGAGATTGAGTGCGTTCGCTCTCCGTGATAGCGCGCGTCCCCGCACGCTTCTGCTCGGGCATACGGCACGCGGCGAAGATTTTATCTATAGGAAACCTCACGGCGACGACGACGGCAGAAATCCGGTTGAAGTGTCCATATAATTGCTATCGCAATAAAATTGAAGCGAAAGTGCGCTAAACTTCATCCCGGATGCCATAACAGGCATAAGCATGCGAAGTTACGTATATGAGCGGGCTACGTTGTTCAGGGAGACAGACTTATCCGGCGAGACTGCGATTATTCGCAGTCTCTGAAGATATCTGTGTATGTAGACAAATTTCTTATTTATCCCTAGTGCTCCATTCGTGCATTTATAAACAAGGCTTCGTGACGTGCCATATAATGCCAGAAACTTGAAAACGTTGTGAATACAAAAAGATGTGAAAATATTTTCTATTAACGCTGAAAGTGGGGTTTGATTATGCGAACACTGTTCGGAGAGTGTTAGATTCGATTCGATTCTCTTGCATGTTCAATTCGTATTCCACACAGTGTCTTCTGTCGCCACGTTGGTGTTTCGAGCCAATCGGAGAAGCCGTACCAGGCATTTGACCCAATCACAGCTGAAAGGATGGCGAATTCGACTATATGGCTGAATTTCACAATGTCCAAAATTTAGACGGAGGGGAAAAAAACTAGGAGGGGGTGTCGCGTGACAATTTTAAAGCCCGGTCATAAAAAAAATAAGAATTAGGAATCATGGGAAAAGCACCCAAGCACGAGGTGTTTTCTATAGTCACCGCGTGCTTGCTCTGCAAGATTCGGCGTCCGCTTTTCAGCTGCGCCACTCGTACGGCTGCTTGGAAACCGGAACGCGGAGATAGCACGTGTGGACGCTCTGAAACTATCGTTGTCATTGCAACTGCAACACTATTTCGGCTGTATCGAGGCCGACAACTAAAGGCATCAGGTATACGGCGAGCAGAAAGCGAACGGCACGGGCTGGGGGAAAGCGGCGGTAACTACGGCATGCCAGCGGTACTCGGAGAACTTACCATGAACCGAGCTTTTTCCGAGGAAACGAGCGCTTTTACCAGGATTCAGCACGCGATGTGCTCATTTCCCATGATTGCTCGAATGAAAGCGGGGAGAGAACGGCGTCATACGGTCAGAGGATGTTGCCTTGCGAAGGCTGCATGCCTGACGTCATTCTCGCTCCTAGTATTTTCTTTCCTCCACCATGGAATAGAGCCCGCAGTCCCAGTAATTACTATTCACACACCTTCACTCATTTCGAAAGCTACAGTAAAAAAAAAAGTCACGCAGAAACTCTTCTGGGAGTTGTTTAAGTATGCGTAAGCATTGTGCCACTTGCTCATCTCCACCAAGCCCGGTATTATTATGAATGTTATGAAACTTGATCACACCAATATAAACGACAGCATTGCGGCGACACGCACTGCTGCGGACGGCGGCGCAATGTGAATCGATGACGCATGCAAACTACAGCAGGTGGCAGCTCCAGGTGCGCTGATGACGTTCCGATCATTAAAATCCGTTATCGCTCTTTAGCACTTTATCCATTCGCGTTGAACCATTATGAACCTTGATCAACCGTACTCCGGCGGCGGCTGTGTATGGCGCGGCCGCACTTGCCCTATCTTGAAAGCGATTCGCGATGGGGGCAGAGTCCGGCGAGGGCTGATAGCTTCGTGGGCGCTGTGTTCTCGCCGCTTAGTTTGCGTTGAAGCGAGAGGCAGCATGAAGGTTAATTCGCTCGCTGCTACAGGCCCTTGAAATCGATCGTCTTACGTAGCGGACGGACGTACGGACGAACGGTTTTCCTCGTTGGGTAAGCATAGAAATGCTTACGCACCTAATACATCATCGGCTCTAACTTTTCAGATCTCGCGTGTTCGAGATGCGTACCACCATCGGTGCCGCTGCAGCAGCGATCGGCTGCTCGTACGCGTCGTCGTACTGCGCCCGTCGAGCGGCGGCGGTCGGTCGTGCCGGTGCGCGCGTGGAGGCTCGCATTAGCGGCCGGGGCGCGTTCGCAGCGTCCGTCACCATGTCGGCGAAGGCGCCGAAGCCCAGCTCGCGGGTCAGGGCCTCTCCTTCGCCGCGGCGAAGCCGCTGCTGGAAACGCAGCTGCCGCACCTGCGACAGCAAACGTGCGCAGCACTTAACACGGCGTACAGAAAAAAAAAACCTTGTGCAAAATCTCAGGACCGGTAGCCGTACCGCGAGAGCTGCGGCTATACTTCGATAGGAACCTTTAAGACGCATTCGCAGAGTCACCGTTGTGTGTTCGGCCAACTCAACGCCGTTGTTAGAAGGAGAGATGAATTAAATCGTGATTTTCCTGTGGTATATCATGTGTTCACGGGACTCCTGCTTCACTTGTGTGTCGCCTTGAGCGGAGAGGAGTCCCAAACTCTCGGAGACGAAATTGCTGCTCTCGAAGTTCGGTGCAGACGACGTTGTCGGCATTTTACAGCGTTAGTTGTTTTGCGTTGTATACTACAGCGCCGGTGGCGAGCAGAGGTGAGTAAGCGCGTGAGGCGTACCTTGTGGGCGGAGGGTATCTGCGCGAGACTGACCAGCGGCTGGACGTACAGGTGGTCCACGTTCACCTCGAAATCGCAAATCTCTTGGAATAGCGTCAGGTCCATTAAAGACCCTTGCTCCATCTGCAAGAGAGAGAGAGAGAGCGTAGGCGTCAGTGTACTTGCTGACGTCGTGGCTGTTTACCGCTTATACGAGCTTGCACGTTATAAAGTTTCATAACATCCTCTGCAAATTCCACTGACAAGTGGCGTGCAAACTAAGTGACTTTCTCGATACTTGCAGTGCCTCACAGACGGGAAAACACACAAAGGTCGTCGTGCTGCGGCACTGCGGGCGCCACTGAGAGCCCTCGGGTCAGCGACAGAGAAAAAAAAATCTGGAAGAGTGCGCGAGACGACGATGTGCCATCGTCGTGAGAGCCCCGAAATTTGACCCTTTCCTACGATAAAAACGAAGCCGAAAATACATTCGTAAGAAGCGTTCGCGTCCGTTTAAAACAACAGTCGGTTTTAAAATTAGGGAGGACTCCATGCAAACTACTTATAAGGTTGCTGCAATCCCGTGCCAATTCCCCAACTGTATGCGGCGAAGACAATACGATGACACTGATGACGACGACATTGACAGCGAAAACAGCGAAGCAACAACGACGAAGAAGTCGCCAGGACAACACCCACTTGACGATGACCCGATTCATTGACTGGTATCTGAACCTGTAGTTTCGCAAACTCTTTTTTAGACAACAATAGGGACTGGAATCAACTCCCAAAAGAGATAATGAAAATCGCCTATAGCTGTTCCTTTCTTCACTGCTGTAACCTATTGCGCTCCATTTCATGTGCACTTTAATTGTATATTGAGTATACCATTCGAAATTGTGTTTTATATTTTTCTTTTATATTGTAGTGAGTTTGTATTGATTGTGCTATTGGATGTTGTATTTAATATTTTTATTTCCCTGGAGGCACTTCGTTTTACCGGCAATTTTTTTTTTAAACTTTGTAGACTTTGTGTATTACACGTTAATATTACTCCTCCTTTTTAAATTACCCGTCACAGTAGCACACTGGCTGTGATTCGAACATGTGTACCTGCTGCCTGCGAGCTCGCTTGAGGTTGTTCTCTCCGACGTAGGTGTGCACGGTGACGGCAAGCATGAGGTTGATGAGGTACGCCGAGCCGAACATCACGGTGCACAGGAAGAGCGGGAAGCAGGCGGGACCGACCGCCTGCAGTAGCTGCGGCGCGGACACGGAACAAAAAAAGTAAATGTATACAGTCAATGACGTGCCTCTATTCTGACAAACGTTAAGAATAGTCTACACAAGGAAATAGAGAATGTCGTGGAGAGCAGAGAGTTTACGAATGAATAGTAATTCGTGACATGACGCTCGTGAGTTGGCTGAGTCATAGCGTGGCCTCACGTACGTATGCTTTGGAAAAACGCCTTCGGCTGGTAAGGTTAGCTCGTATTCCGCGCCGACATAGTCGCGGCCGTTTCGGTGTTCGACTACATTGTACTGCATTCTCTACTGACACTTACAAGAACTGTGGCGTTTTCTTTCTATCCGGTGGGTACTTTTTAATGCGTGGAATTCTTTGGCGAGTACCCCAGCAATTTTGGTAGCAAAATCGCGTCAGTAACGCAAAAATCGTGACACCATTCCCATAGGAATGCATTGGGTTCCATAGAAAATACATGGGGTTGGGGTGGGCCAACTTGAATTCGGGAGTGGGTCAGCCTAAGTTTGGGGGTGATCGGGGGTGGGCCAACCTAAATTTGGGGGTTATATGGGGGTGACATGGGGGTGGGCTAATCTGAATTTGGGGGTGATATGGAGGTGGGCCAACTTATATTTGGGGTGGGCCAACTAAATTTGAGGGTGGGCCAACAGGGAAGGAAAAGCACAAACTAGGCTAAACATAGGGAAAGAAAAGCGCGAGCCGAGCCAAAGAATGCTACGTATTAGGAGACAATTATCTGGAAATCTATAGCTTTTTTCTCTCGTGGGTAAAGAGTGCAGCGCGCAACGCCAAGACTAAGAAAAAAGTCGCAGTTTTGCCCGAAAGGCGAAGCATCGATTGTGATAGCAAATTAATAGACAGCTATTGGGGGCGAGGAGTTACGGAGTCGCAATCTGTCGGAAGCGCCTCGCTTGCGTAGTATGAGGGATAACGCGGCGCGCTACTCATAAGTTTGGCGGTCGTCGCTCAATAAAAACACCACGCGGGAGCCCTCCTGGAAATTTCTGTAAGTGCTCTCGAAACGTGGGAAGCTTCTTGCTGCCAAAATATTAATCTTGGGCAAACAGAAAGCACAGAATTGTTTACAGAGCTATCTCTTTACCGAATACGTACAGTGAACGCACACGGCGCGCGGTCGTCGCGATGGAGTCCCCCGAATAGGCATCTTGAGTGAAAGGTATATGGGCATTCGCTGAGAGAAAACTATGCAAAATATGCTCTTATAGTGGGCTGTCTGTATCACCAAATGAAGCGTAACAGAATGAAGCCTCAATACAGCCATCGCATGGGTTCACAGCGGCCGATTGCGCGTCTGCGTGCATTACCGCGCACAATGTTTCACTTTCGCTGCGAGCGCGTTTTCGCACCATGCCGTGAGCTTTAGGCCACAGCATATGAGCATTTGGCAGTACACAAGCAACAATTGTTGCGTGGACGCTATAAGAGCTGTTAAAAAATAATTTCTTTATAGCTCTGTAGGACTTCGACGTCTACGGCGATTTGTGATTTGCCGTCGCGTCGACTCAATTTTTTTTAATTCTTGGGCGTTTCAATGTCACTATTTCTCAAGTTATGTCACACTGTATGTTTGAGCATATGAGCATTTGACAGATAGCGGGAAGTAAGACGGCGCGCTTCCTTCCCGCTTTCCTCCCTTGCGCGCGCGAGATTGAGCCGCGATCGTCGGCTCCCCTCGCACGCTTTCACTCGCGCATACAGCATACGGCGCGCGACGACAAATTCATCGCCCGTGGACTTTATACGGAACCTCACGGCGACTGCGACGCCAACTGAAAAAAAATGCGACTCGATTGTCCATATAATTGCTATCACATTTGCTATCAGCTAACATTTGCACTCCTTACGCACAAGAGAGATCAAATAAACTGCCTGGCCATACAAGTAATTTACAAGTGAGTAATTGCGGGTTTCAACGTTCAACGCTTCAGTCAGTGGGCTGCCAATGATCGCCTACGAAATGGGTTTTGAAAACACATCACTGGCAGACGAACACACACAATCGGTTTTTGCACCCTGTAAAGCGTGCTTCTTTGCATACTGACTAACCATGCGAAAAAAGCGCAGATACAGGAGAGGCGCTCCGGAAAAGTGCATGCACACTTAAAATGAGAAAGGGGGCAGCGGTGAGGCGCACCATGTTGTACGGGATGTTCCAGTTGTCCAGGCTGAATATGTTGAAGGTGGTGAGCACGGCGTCCACCACGTTGTCGTACGAGGGAAACACTCGTCGCTCTTCCACCACGTCCACCGTCACACACGAGAAACCCGGTTCGCACGTGCTGCAAACACGGCGTGCAGTGCGCTCAGCAGTGAAGGAGCGTGAAAACAACGAAAAGAAGACAAGTAAGCGATATGTCAGCACCATTTCGCACCATTTTGTAGCGCTAGTTCGGCTTTCAATGGCCGCCTGCGCCTACTAATGACCACGAAGTTACTAAGCTGTTAGACGTTCGCGTGCCCCGAATTCGAGCATGCACCTGCCGTCTGTTAGCCTCATCAGAATAGTTTGATAAAAACGCTGTAATCTATTCAAAATCGCGCAGTAGGGTTTCTTTAATTATATTATTATGATTATTACAATGTTTGAAGTCTTAAACCCAACGCTCATCTCCTCAGTCTTGAAGTGCGTAGAGAACTAATTATCGCGACTGGTCTCTCTTTACGAAGACGAAGAGAGGCGCAATGAAGACAGACACAGCGCTCTGCCTTCTTTGTACCTTCTTCCTCTTCGTCAGATTTCTGCGCTGTTGCCCGCTACCATGAACAAACAGAAAGCCAAACATGGGAACGTGGCTCTCTTTAGTAAAATCTTTCGTTCACTCCTTGCATGTTCCGTCAGCACACCTGCTGTGACAAGTCATTCCAGAGCCGTTGGAATCCTGCTGCCGTTGAAACCATGCTGCATTGTACACGCAAACGTTTGTTGTCGTTGTCGTTGTTGTCGTTGTTGCTGTTGTTGTCGTCGTCGTCGTCGTCGTCGTCGGTGTTGTTGTTGTTGTTGTTGTTGTTGTTGTTGTTGTTGTTGTTGTTGTTGTTGTTGTTGTTGTTGTTGTTGTTGTTGTTGTTGTTGTTGTTGTTGTTGTTGTTGTTGTTGTTGTTGTTGTTGTTGACCGAAACATTTATAATGAGATGGTTGATGACCAGCCATCTGAGCTCAACACTTAATTTAATATCAAGCAGGGGTCGTCTGGCTCTAATGCGCATCTTTACAGCTACCTTTCTTCGAGCGGTCTAGCAGTGTACGTTACGGGTCCACTGTTAAAGTGAACATCAAATTAGTATTTCGGGACTGATTACAGCCTAGTTTGGACACAAACGCCTGGGCGTTCATTTCCCTTATTACAGGTCAACAACGCGTCACATCAAGCACTTTTTTCAAGGTAAACATTCGGCAGATATCTGTGGTTGGGGACAACTGAATTCCTTTCAAGTTGACGGTATAATCAAGTCTGAATACCAATTAACGCGGAACGTGCGTACACTGCAACCAGTCGACTTGGGGAGTGGGACATGGCGTGTCTCGAACAGACTGCACGTACTAAGCAGCCAGCAGGTTCCCGCATGCGAAGCCCAGCCGGTCGCGATCATCGTCCTCGTCGACGCCCGTGCGCATCCAGAGGCTGCGGTTGTTCGCCATGCGCCGGTACAGCTGCACGTCCACCACTCCCAGCCTCTCCTGGCTCACCACGCAGCGACGCTTCAGCACCGACATGAACATCTGCGCGAGAAGCGGCGCGACGCTCTATATGGCCGAGCTTGAGGCGCCGCTTATTTGTTTCGCTATTGCACAGCACTTTGCAGTTATAAGTACACAATTTTGTTCCCAAAATTTACCATGGTTTCGTTACGAAATAAAACGTGCCGCCGAAGAGGCCAAGCGGCCGACAGTCACCCCTAGCATGAAATGTACAGGAGATTTCGGAGCGGTCCGTTGTAAATAGAAAGTTAATGTGATGCATTTTTATTTCAGCGTTTCTTATTCAGAAAATAAAAAAGGGGCGGGAAGAAAAAGCAGCGCATCTTTACAACATAACACTCTCATTAAACTGAAACGTAAGCATTTCGACAAACGTGACTGCCCGGTTGGGTAAAATTATTAAGTGAGCGATCTCTACGTAGAAATATCGAGATGTAATACATCCAATGTTTTGACGATAACTTGGCTCCCACAATGGGAATTAAATGAAGGATGGCTAGTGGTTACCTCGGAAAGGACAAGAAGGGGCCGTAGATGGACTTTGCCCGCTTTCCTGGTTTGTTTCGATGGAATAGTTCGAGCCTAGAGAACGAGGAGAAACTGGCGTGTCACGCATTTATTCCCTCCTCGTCGCAAAGAGCTGGCCGTGAACATAAACAGCGGACGCTGCCTGTAGTGCGCTGCGCGCGCAACCGTTTCATTGACGCCGCCTTTAGTGTTCATCATATTTGTTGCAAACGCAGCTCTTTTACCGATAAAACAATACCGATTACACGCATCGGTTTCGCACGTTCAGCGCGCAGCAGTGCGACAAACGCAAGAAAACAGCACGCCACCCTAAAGCACTTTCCTCCGCTTTCATTCAACAAACTAAAATAAATGTGTGACAACCTACACGTTATCGTTGATGCATATATGATCGGCTCCATCCTCTGTTTATTCAAATGTGTCTCGGTATGTTTTTGCAAATGTTATTTGGTTTTGAATGATTTGTGAAAGTTTGTGCCTGCCGTTTATTGGGGAACATCGGCTTTATCAAGTCCTTAGTAGGTTTTATTCCTACTTAGAAGGAATTATCAAGTCCTTAGTAGGTTTTTGTCGATTCCTTCACAACATCATTCAAAATAATACTATCGTTCTATAAATATAACCGTTTTCTTGCGTGATTAAGATTTTTCCTTGATTTGCTTTGATTTGAGATTCACAGACTTCCAATGGCCAGTCGCAATCGTACGCTGTTAAACTCCGATGTGGCACTGAAACTCCGACGGGGCACTGAAAGATATTTAAATGAAAAGGAAAGAAAGCTTGCGGCATCCCTCTCGAAGCTTTCGTACAATTCTATCTACGCATGAAACAAGAAGTGTGGAAGCGGCACCTGTAAGCCTACCTGTAATCCGAAAGTGGCGAACACCGAGATGCAGAAGAACAGCAGCACAATCAGCTCTAGCATGCGGGTAGTCGCTTTGATGATGGTGTTCACGATGTCCCGGAGACCTGCTCGGGGACAACGAAATCGGATTACATTGGATTAGTACGGCTCGATTAGACGATTAGAGTAGTGCTCGTTGACTGATCGATTATAACCTTCCGATTGATCGATTAATGCTTTTATTTGCGAATAATTTCTCTTTGATTAATCGACTGAGGCCACGTCAGCAAAATCAGGAAAGCGTCGGCACATGACGTCACCGCTTTGCTTTCTCGACAGCAAGGCCGGGAACGACAGACTGAATCACAATGTTCCGACTAGCCAGCTTGTGTCACCCATGCACGCTGCACTTCAAGGCAGCGGGGCATGTGGACAAGTGAATACGCTCACTGCAGCCGGAGTTTTCATTACGTGTGAGTAAGTCTATACAGCGCTTGACATGCGTCCACTCAAGGAAGGCGTCGCTGACGTGACAGTAAAGGCAAATCTAAATTCAAATTGCACGGCTTGTTTTTTTTTTGTTTTTTTTTTTGTTTTTGGTTTCTTCAAAGTTTATCAACAAAAAGATCAGTTTTAGATTTCAGCTCGCGTACGTGTATCCAAAGAGTCTACTAATCGATTAATTAATCATTTGAAAAAATTTTGATTCATCGGGTTAAAACATTTAATTGATGTCCAGCCATACTTCGAGGCGGATTGTCGACCGTTACCCACTAGAAGTGATAGCTGCACTGCAACCGTTTTTTCAAGCTTATGACGCTCTTGGTTTTCTTCAACCACAGAACCTCAAGGCCTATTACTGCGCCACAAACAGCCACTGCGCTTAGAAGCGGCTGTCGTACAAGTGTTTATGGTTGAAAGACTGTCCTTTGTTCATCTAAGAATAATTTCGTGAGACCAACACAAAAAAATAGAAAACACGAAGACGTTGTCAACAATGGCCGAAATGCAAAGCCCCGAAGGAGCCAGTGCTCCGACAAGATTTGTATTCTTCCCGTTGCCGAAACATCGTCTCCACGCGGAGACATCCTTTGTTTGCCCCGCTGTCGATCAATTCATTATCTCCGTCTTCCGGCGGCGCCGTTGTCTTCTAAGGACGTAATCAAAACGTGGCGAAAATACATATTAACGCGATAGCGTTAAGGGCCCCGTGTCGCAGAAAATCCGGCATCGGCGTGGGCGCGGGAGCGCCGGCGTCTTAGAATAAAGAACCCGGCGTCGTTGGCGGAAATATTCATCCCACCCTGACCACCCACACTGACTCCGCAGGCCCTCCGCGTGGCGCAAGGCGTTAGTGAACAAAATTTAATTTCTCAAAGTAAAATCCGTCAGAAAAATTGCCCAGTAGGGCTTAACCACAACCTACAGACGTGATAGCGTCGAATTGTAATTTGAATATACGAGAAAACATAATTACCTTACACCGAAACTCAAAACCCATTTTTCAGCTTTTCTACAATTCATACAGCGGCGCGCCGCGATTTCTTCCTTAGTTAAGTAAGTAAGTAATTAAGTAAGTAAGTGAGTGGTACTGATCCCTTTTGACGTAGGGCAGGCGTTTGTCAACGCCACATGAGATGTAGAAAACAAGAAAGGAAAGAAAGTGAGGCGTATAAAGTAAGGAGAGAAAGAACATAAAACACAGTTCCTGACAGTCCTTGAGGCCGTCTGGTTGGTCCGGTTCACTGTTCACCAGTCGCCTGGGATATCGCCAAATCCAGTACGATCCAATCTACCAGCCATGCCGGGGTCAAGTCAGCGCGTCCCATCCATCCGCGTTGCCGCTTCGTCGGTCGCGATCAGCCGTAGCCGGCAGTGGCTCGCGTATGCGGCCGGCGTATAGCAACCAGCCGCAATCACCGTAGCTGTGATGAGGTGGCTCTAGCTCGAAAGTCAAAGGACTGTTTGGTTGTTGTTTTACCAGATTTTTCGGCGCGCCTGCCCAGATGTTCCCACTGTTCTAGCCGGGTCTTCGTGGCCTCGGCGCGTGCAGCGCGCTCCTCCTCGGTGTGACCGGTCAGCGCCAGGCTCTCGGCCAGGGTACACGATCGGGGGTCTGGGGGAAGCCTCGGGCATTGCCGTAAGACGTGAAGGAGGGTTTCTTCTTGTGCACCACATAAGCGACACGTCGGATCCACACTGAATAGTTCGTGGCGGCGTTGGTTTCTGAGGAGAGCGTGAGTGCGGGCTTGAAACAGTATAGGGCGCTGCCTCTGTCTCCTCGATAGTCTGTTGATGGGCATGGTTCCGGCTTGTGGTGGTGATATAGTGCCAGGCTTTGCTTCTTTGTTACTGCCGTGCTCCATATTGCTGTTTCGGCAAGATTCATTTCTTTGATGACTGCCTTGCGCCACTGTGTCTCTGTCTTAGTTTCGTGGTGTTTGGAATTTTGGTTGTATTTTGTGTCTAGGGACGTGTATTTCCGTATCCAAGCTGCCTTGATGTTTTTGTATCATAGGTGTAGGTATATTCTGCGACTGTAGTTTGTGTTTGCCATGAATTTGAGTCTGCCGGCTTATTGTAGTTTGGACATCGCCTCCCTTGCCTCGTACGAGGACCAGCTCATTTCCCCGCTTACTGCTGCATTAGCTGTAGCCAAGCTACCCCCCAGCAGCCAGCGGCTCAGTTCTATTTGGTCGCGCTCCAGTCATTTTATGGTTTCGCTGGAGTAGGCCAGCGTGTCGTCTGCGTACGTTGTCGCTGGTACGGCTATTGCCTTCCGCAGTGTGCGTCCAACTGTAGGGGTTGTATGAGTGCCTGGCCAAGTTCCAGATGTGGCCTTTGAGGCGATTTGATTTTTTTTACTAACGCGTTTTGGTGCGGATATAGATAATTTGATTGGTCGCCATGCGTTACACCGAGGTATTTGTATTCCGATGTTTTTTGATGAGCTTCCTTTGGAGAGTGAATTCATCGCCAGAGTTGTTTGTGTTTATTCCCATCCACTGCGTTTTTTCAGTGTTGAACCTTAGCTGGTCGTTTCCTGCAACTCGGGAGCAGATGTCAAGCTGGTGTTGGAGGTCAGCTGCTGATTCTGCTAGCAGCACAATATCATTGGCGAATGCCAGACATGAGATCTTGGTGTATTCCTCCTGCCCGTCAGTTGTTATCGTGGAAAGTCAGAGGCCTGGTCCCTCGTTGTCTAATGTTTGAAGGAGTTGTGTAATGTATATATTAAATAGTTTTGGGGACAAGGGGCATTCTTGTTTTGGTCCTATCTTTTGCTGGACTTTCTTCGACCTAAGTTCGTGTAGTCTGTACACTGCTGTGCAACCCGTGTATAGGTCCTTGAGCAGGTCTATGCTTTTACATTTTAGTCCGATGCCCTGTAGTTTTTGCCAAAGCCTCGAGTGGGGGACACCGTCATAGGCTTTTTCCATATCTATGAAAGCCAGATATAGCGTAGATTTTCCCTTATTTTGCATTTCCAGAGTCTGGGTGATCGTGAATATACGGTCACTTGTTCTGCGGTTTGGTCTAAAGCCATTTTGAGATTCTGGGAATATGTTATTTGATTCACAGAACTTTTGCAGTCTTCGGTTTAGGATTGCGCTGAACAGTTTTTGGACATTGCTTATTATAGATATTGGGCGGTAGGCATTCAGTTGTTCAAGTGGTTTTCCTTTGCCCTTGTGTATGAGGGTCACTTTTGCCTCTTTCCATGCTGGTGGGATTTGGCCCGATTCAAGGATGTTGTTGAAGTAGTGTCGTAGTGTTTCTCTTGCTTTTGTCTTTAGTGCTTTTAGGAATTCGTCGGGGATATCATCGGGACCTGTTACCTTTTGGTTTTTAATGTTGCTGATGCGTCGTTTCAGCTCGTTTTGTTTCAGTCGTTTCCTTGCAACGACACCATCCAGATGGCGCTCGCCTCCTCGGCAGTCGCGCGCGGAGGCGAAGTTGGACAACAAAGCTGTAGTTGCCAGGAAGCATGATAAGCAGGCAGGGACCTTTGAATGCTATCGCGTTCCACTCTTAAAGGCGAAGCTTAAGCGTCCAATAAATTTTGTTAGTTTCTCGGTTACACCGAGAAACTATTACACCGAGAAACAAGATTGTTCCTTCACTACCTCCCCCGAGAAAAAAGTTGTCTTGACAAATTACTAACTGCAGCAAACAATTTACGGCGTATACGCTGCATTAAAGAATGCAACATATACTGCAATGGCTTCGAATTTAAGAAAACCATAGGAGTTACGAATACACGAAATGCAGTTTATACTACTGGATGCATCACGATCATGAAGAGTAGGCGAAAGCGCAACGCACCACAGGTGATTACCGTGGACAGAAACCTATAGCAGTGCCAAGGCCCGCCCAAATAAATTAACAACATGGCGGTCAGTCACGATTCCCTTGATTTTACAGAAAGAATGCCCTTTGTTTCAACGTTGCATAGCGAGTGTCTCGACTCGTGCTAGCCTTGTTGCCTTCACTTAATCTACATGAGGGTTTATTGACCAGCCACCTGCTCCTAAGTTCGCGTACTACGTGATGCTTTCGGCTAAAAGGATAGGTCTCCGTCCGCCGCCACGTCCACGAGTGGCGCTGGCTAACACCCCATGGCTAAATGTAAAGTACACATATACAAATATCCGAGAAAACGACCCGTTGCTCAATCTTTAGAGCAAACGGAGGTTGTGGGTTCGGCTCCCACCGGCGGCACGTTCTCTTTCGTCCACTTTCTTTTCACGTTTCCTAGATTACAGTTAAACCACAGTTGCCTTCCCCTATGCTCTCCTTGGTTTAAGTGTCGGTTTACTTTATATGGTTGTGACTGAAAAATATAGAGCCCCTTGGCTCTCCTTCCACTCGTCAGTTACAGAACAATATAGGGTAGTATACGAGAAAAAAAAGGAGAAAGAGCAGATCTGCACTTGAACCTTTTAGATTTGTGACAACCCGACATGCTAGAAATACGCCATAACAAAATTCGTGCTCAACTTGGCAGTCCGCTTTAGGGTGTTTACAGCTCAATATCGTTATCTTTAGCGCCGTACGTTTCTTATCGTGCATCACTCAACCAGGATGCCGGCGCTAATTATCGGATTAGGGAAGAGGCAGCAGCCCCGACCACATAAACACACCTGTTTGTACAAGACTTCCCGTTCTTTCGTCCTTCTAGAGATATGTAAACACACACACACACACAAACACACACACACACACACACACACACACACACACACACACACACACACACACACACACACACACACACACACACACACACACACACACCGTGGTGGCTAGCGGATGGTATTACCGGAGATGAAGAGACGCCGCCATGCCGCACTGTGTTGACACGGAAGTAGCGGGGCTATTACGCTAATACGCCCAGTTCGCGTGCAGCTTGCAAAGCGGCAAGAACGCCCTCACATAAGCACCCAGCTTTGCTCAGTGGCGCCATTGCTGTGGGTGCTCCCCCCCTCTTCTCCAAAAACTAAAGAAGGCCATAAAAACGCAAGTTTAGGTAAGACAGCGTTAGACACGGACAAAGAAGAAACACGTAAAACAGGACGGCCGCAGTGCGCGTTGCAGCTGTTGCGCACGGCCCTTCTGCACGATAGTTGTGTGTCCTGCCCCTTTGGCCTTTGTACCCAGCGTAAAGAGGTACTGATGCGATTGAGATATGATGCATCCATGGATGTGATTACCTTTTCCTTCCTCTTTTTATGGACATTCGTGGGACCAACGTCAGATAGATGTGTACGTTTATATCGCGTCTGTTTCGGGGCATTCTGAAGTATACTGTTGGGAGTCTCCCGAAATTAACCAACTACGAGCATACAGCCCAAATCAAAGTTGTATATTGCAAGAAAACGCGCCTGCTGCAGGTGATCCGCATTTTCAGGCCGCATAGCGTACTATCGACAAAAAATATTGTAATAAGCGTACACACACGTCAGGCGTACCTAAAAAGATGGTGAGCACCTTGAAGAGGCGGAAGGGCCGGAATGAGCTGAGCAGCTGTAGCTGGGCGCCCAGCCCGACGGCAGCGCCCAGCAGCTCGATCGCCCTGCGAGGAGACATCATGATGACGATTATGAATTGATGATGATGGTGGTGGTGATTATGATGATGAATGATGGTTATGCCATGATGATGTGTTTTGTGGTGTAAGGGGTAGATAAAGAGGCCTGAAAGCAGTCGCTGTATAATTGCGCAAAATGTATGTCTCTTAAACGTATGGAAATTACTGTAGTGAGGTGTGGCACGAATACAAAAGTTATCTTACGAATTAACGAAAATTAAAAACGTTTCTGTGCTAATTGTTAACGAGTAGCGAAGATACCCTTCGCTATATACTAAATCGATAGTGGTGACGGCATGTTGCAGTTCAAGAAAGCTATGAAAGGGGCTATGGTCGGTGGCTGTTCATTGAACTTACCACCCTTTTATAAATACGTCACTTCTAATTTTGAGGGCCCCTCGTTCATCTGTGTGTTCCCTGTTTATGGCGTTTCTGGCCTCCCCGGCGTATACAAGGCACAAGAGAAAATGTGGGCGTGCCGCACGCAAGATTGTTATAGCGAAGCTTTGTTATCCTCTTTCTGGGTTCAGAGGTATCTATAATTTACCCTCCTCCGACTGTGCATTAAGCGCACGCTGACGTCAGAACGCCATGCTCCCACAGTTCATGGAAATTGCGCCTCGACATTCCGTAAATATAGTCATATGTATAGTCATATATATAGTTAAAGAAATTAGATTCCGATAGTTGGTTTTGAACCCGGTTCCATGAGCACAGAGCCCGATGCTCTAACCAAACTAATTTTTGTTAGAAAAATGAGGCCATTGACGCATGCAAGCCAGCGCTTTGAGTTGCTTGATGTGTCAGCAGCGTCGCATAGCAACAATTTACGTATAACAAGTGAGCGCGCGCATCTTTTAGATGACCATCAAGGCCCATACGGGACACGTTCGCCGCAGAAGTTCGTTGCGCGTCTCTCGTCGTACTGTGTCGCTGTGGCGCGCTTCTACAAGGTCGAGCTCGTCGTGTCGTGTGACTGAACACGTTTTATTGCTGAATAAAACTTCCAATTGAAGGTCCACCATGGTGGCTGAGCGACTTCGCTGCGCATTTCTCATCGCACTGTGGCGCCATAGCACCTTATTACCAGTAATCTGTAAATGAAGAGAGACCTGTACAACGTACGTGCAGTGTTTCAATGCACCGTTCTCAAAATCTAAAAAAAAAAACTTCGCTTATGTGGACAGACATCAGCGATGTGCTCTGTATAATGTTTGATTGATTGATTGATTGATTGATTGATTGATTTTTTATTTATTTATTTATTTATTTTGCTTCAATTTGAATTTTTTAGCACGGTTTCAATGTTGCACCTGGGTTGCCAAAGGACATCGTAATGGTGGGTTAATTATGCCACCTGCGATGTGTTTTTTTTTTTTTTTTTTTTTTTGAAAGCACGCCAACGGCAGTGTTAGGGAGTTCTAGAAATAGCGTACCAAAGCGGCTCTACATGCGAACGCAAATAAACCCAAACGCCATTTTAAGCCCACGAATCCTGTTCATTTTTACGCCCAGCAGATCGCATCCCCCAACTGTGAGTTCCCTATTCCTGAATCTCCCTAATGGATGCTTTCGTATTGCAGACCCGTCGCAAATGAGCAGCGGACTGAACCTCGTGCTCTCAGCGTAAAAGACTGCAGCCGCCGAGCCCACGTAGCGCGTTGCCGTGGTGCGGCAGCGTGGTCTATCCACAATGACATGCTCACCCGGCGCAGGTGACGACAAAGTCGAGGCAGTTCCAGAGCTCGCTCAGGTAGCTGAACTTGTGCATCAGAAATCCCCGCGCCGCCGCGCGGATCACGATGTCGAGCGTGAAGAGGGCGAGGAACAGCAAGCTGCAATGACCAGAACGCGCACTATGCACTACAAGAACGCTACCGTCTACCACGTGTGCCATAGGCTTTCTTCTTCTTTTTTTTTTTTTTCACTGCAGTGCCGCGGTAAGCCTTTTCAACGGCCATGGTAACCCCATTACGTTTCGATTCTCGCGTATCGGTGCTTTTAGGATTGAGGACCATTTAACGTTGTGAGTGCCTTGTTACCATCCTATGCGTTGAACCCTTGTCTTCTTCACTATCCCCGCGTTTTTCTTTTAAACATGAAATGCTTTTAGCTCCCGTTGTCGGCGACCTTCAAGTGAGCTGAAAGCCAGAGCCGTTATCCGGGCACTCAAACGAGAGCATCCGGGCATCGTTGCGAGAACAAAATGAGATCATCCGGGCAACCAGTCAAAACTTAAGAAAATGCAGTCTGTGGCCCCCGACCATTTGTACAGGACCGCACTACATACGCTAGTCACTGCCCTAACAAGTCACAAAAAATATTGCTTCCGATTTCTTCCTAATGTTTGTTCATGATGTCACTCAAACTGTGACTTCTAGTATGCTGAAGCTCTATTTGTCATTTCCAATAGCGACTTTGAAAATGGCAGATACAGGGCACCATACACTTTTTTTTTTCTTTACTGCGATAAAGACTTGCCCTTAAAGCATAATTCTTGATGTGTATATGTGTATAATATGAGTGCTGTGAGGCCTGTGTTGTGTATGAATTGAAACAGTGTTTTGTGTAATCTGTTATGTATCCAGTGGTCATAGGTGGTGTAGCGGAGGCCGGCCTGCAGTAGGATATGCGAGCGTTCCGATTGTAAGCCTGGACATGTCCATATTATGTGGTACACATCTGCCTCCATCACTGGGACAGAGCAGTATGGACACACAGCACCCAGTTGTAAATGTGACAAAGTTCCACGTTGAGATCACAGCCGGCGTAAGGGCCACCCCGGCCCGAAGCCTCCTAAGCACAACTTCATCCACCCTAGTAAGGTGAAGGGGGAGGGAGCAGGCACACGGTGGGATAAGAGCGGGTGTGTCCTGTCCTGCCGGAGAAAAAAATTTTTTGTGTGGGAGGGGAATAGACGGAAGATCTAAATCAGGAGAACAGTGTGCCTGCTGGACAGCAGCTATATGTAGTGAGGGTTCGCAGCATGGCCTTGAATCCGGTGTACCTTGACGCAAGTAGCTGTTTTCCTATTCATAGTGTGTATCGTTTCGCAGATTTCTATCGCCTTGTAAACCTTCTTGAGTTATTGAATAGCCGCTAAAGAATCAGTGAAGATATCTAGTTGTTTGATTGCAGGCAGCTTAGATGTGGCATCTTGCACAGCGTCGTGGATGGCTCGAAGTTCCATTACTAGAGCGCTGGCTTCCGTAGATAAATAACGCTGGTGGCCGCTGATGAAATTATGCGCAGTACCATAGTCCCTTAATAGGGACTATGGTAGTACTGAGGAATGATGTCCTCCCGCCGTCTGGTAGGATAGCAGCATCCATGTAGAGTTTGCAGGTGTTAGCGAATGATGCATCGATGATATTGTGTTTGTCAATAATACCTGTTGTATCGCTGCGTCGTAACTTCGTTGGCTTATTAGTTGTGGTGCTGATGCATTCCCAGGGAGGCATGGGATAGGGCTGATTGTCAATCCGAGAGCCGCGTTGAAAATGAGCATGTAACGCAGCGACAGCCGGAACAAGTTGCTTTTTTATTTCACGTGCTTTTTCACATTGAAAAATTAGCTCTGCAATTTTGTTGAGCTGGGCATGTTCCTGTAAGGTTGGTATCGGAGCGATGTGGGGCAGTGCTGTGATTGTGCGTATAGCATCGCGATTAATCGTCTCCAACTGTGCCAACTGTGCCAAAGTCAGCCGTTGAAATTGTGCCTGACATAAATTAACTGGCATCTTTTGGCGTTGAGACAGGGTTTCCTGTGTTCTTTTTAACGCCAGTGGTCCGTGAGTTGGCCGCACATTTGCAGCCGACCACTTAGACGTGACAAAAAGAAAAAATTGGCTGTGGTTTAGCTCTGGTCAAACCTAGTCGAGTAGCGATAGCTACAGACCCCCGGCTGCGCTAATCAGAGGTCGGCGCTGTAGATTCATCGTTAGAGCCTTAGCGAGCCCGTCCAGCGGCATTGCTTTCACGGCGTTTGGTCAACCGTTGGGCACGCTCATCTTGAGTCTCTTCAGCGCGCTGTCTCCTCTTCATTTCTACGGCGATCCCCGGCCTCCTTCAGGCTGGCCGACTTCTCACCATCCATACTACGGCATCAACTATGGCTGCGGCGACGCGAATAGCCCCGAGAACGAACAAAAGCGGCGCTGCGAGCGCCGCTCGCATGACGTCATGGCAAGGATTGGCGCTTGTCGTCTGCTACAGTTCGGGCTGCGTCCGGGCCACGGTGGTCCGGGCGCCTTCTGCAACGTTTCCGTTTGTTCGCTCTCGTTCCCTATGCTGGTACACTTATGACAGTCCTCTGAAATATATTTTGACGATGTCTTGGTTCGTCAAAATTTATTGAAAGAGCTTATTTTATAGACAACAATATATATCTCAAAGGCAACGTTACAGTGTCGGCCAACGGAGGTCAGTCCAGAGCGGTGTGAGTTTTTCATGCGCAGTTCTACACTCTGCAGCGGCAGCTGACGTGAATGATAAAAGTATTACCGCGAAAACATAGGATAGAAAAATCCTGTTAAGCGACCATAATTACCGTGGTGCAACAATCGTGTAAGAAACGCTGGCTATATATGACTTCTACAACACTTACCTTGATTTCAACTAGCTAAATCTTGTTTGCTCACGACGAGCTGTTCATTGGCAAAATACTGAATTTTCGCACTTATTCAAAGAAACGTTCAGCAGTAGCACGAGGACTACACAACGCATCGGTATAGACTCTACCAGTACCGTTTGCTTTTGGAACTGCTCCTCAAAATTAAGCCGTTCTTAACCAGTTAATTTTAAGCGGTGGTAATTTTAAGTAAAGCTAATTGAGGCTATAAGCTGTTTGCCGCTCACAAAATAGGCATAGACCAATATTTATTCTCTTTTCAGTGCTACACGCTCTAGTCAGTTCAACAACTTAGTTCCGCTTGTTGCTTGGGGAACCATTCTGACCGATCTACTTGGCGAAACTGACACAGCTGCTCGGCGCAACTTTTTTGGGCGAAATATGTCATTTAGACCATATGGCTGCAGTCAGCAAGAAGCCGAAGCTTCATTGTTTAGTGGTATGGGACCCATAGAAAATATCAGCATTCACAGAAGGAGGTCAAAAATCAAGTGCATTCATATGAGGCTCGCATATATGGTGTTTTGTTTATGAGGCTAGTATACGAGGGTGTCTTTTATGGGCTGGCACAGCAAATAGTTCTCAGTTCGTATAATTAAACACAATTGTGGTTCGAGACATCATCATGCAGACGGTAGTTGCGTGACGATGTTGCATGACAAAGCTGCCACTCTAGTGCCTCGAGTATATGTTATAGCCATTCCAATTGGCGCTGTAAAGGACTCCTTCATGGTTTGAATTCTACGTTGTAGTGAATGGAAGGGTTTCGCGAACAATGCACGCCTCGTCATAACTTCATAATTATAGTCGGTTGCTTCCGTTGCGGGAGGTGTCTACCATATTGTCCATATAGACCAATTCAGGCCACTATGAAACATTGCATGGCATGTAAATGCTTGGCTCTTGATCTTAACCGTGAACTTTTTCTTTCAGGTGATTGCTATACATACATGAAGCGCAGTCATGTTAGCAGCCATATAGAATGTTTTTTGTGTCTTTTTTCTACGTGACTGTTTCGGAAAAAGGTGAAAGTAGTAGCGATTTCTTTTTTTTTTTTCGTGGGACATGCGCACCTAACTTTTGTTTTTACGCATTACTGTAGAACCCACTTTGAATAGAACAACTCTACAAAGCAATAAGAAGCTTTACGAAAGCTTTGAAGGCAGTATCCTATTCTAACATACTGATTTACATATAATGTTGGGACCAAATACCTGCTCCGTGTCCAATATTGCTGCTCCGTGTAAAACGAAATGTCTGCCCTAACTAAGTACTAAAGGAATGCTAAGTTTGAAGCGAAGCGTCGTACAATTAAAGATTTTCATACTGAATTTGCAGACATTGTTTTTACGCAATATTTGTGAACAGACACGGCGCAACTCTGCGTTGCAAAAGCAGTAACCCCAGCAACTTTATATAGCTTCGATATCCAACCAGCAAATTTTAACGATTCCCGCAGTTTCGAAAAAGAGACTGCACTTTAGGCGTGACAGCAGAAAACAGCCAAAACATGATTCAGGAAGTACGGCTGGCACGCCCCATACACCGAGCATGCACGAAACGAACGAGCGCGCGCGACAGGCGATCGAGCCGGAGCGAGCGGCGTCCTGGCCGTGACGTCACTCGGGTAGAGGGCTCCACTCCAACTTCTCGCCGCTAATACTCCCGGTTATCACAGCTGCGGAGCGCGGGGTGTGACGTCATACAGAGGGCGCAGTGAGCGCCCAGCGGCTAAGGTTCCTGTATGTTCCAAGAAAAATACAGGGACCTTACCAACGGCAGGAGCGGTGGCTGCGCGGCGACCGCGACGAGGCGAGTTGCCGGAGAATCGAGGCCCGTGGTGTGACGTCACACAGAGAACGCGGTGAGCGCCCAAAAGCTCACCAAAAGCTTACCAAAAGCTAAAGTCGCTTACCAACGGCTAGGGTGCCTCGACATCTTCCTCCCCACCGACGGAGCGGCGGGGGAGGAGGACATCGAGGCTCCCTACCAACGGCAGGAGCGGTGGCCGCGCGGCGACCGCAACGAGCCGAGTTGCTCGAGAATCGGGGGCCGTGGTGTGACGTCACAGAGCGGCCACGGCTCAAAGTGCGGCGATGGCGAAGAGGCGAAAACCTGGCGTAATGTAGCTATCGCTACAAAAGTAGCGACAGACGTTCAGAGCGCTGCACTGTTGGAAGAAGAAAAGCTGTTGAAGGCGACGGGCCACGGCACCACAAGCAGCAAAAGACGCCATATGGCTATAGCAATTTCATGCTTACACCTACTCTCGATTACGGCAGAGCCGGCAATTTTTTTGACAGCAACATTTGCAGCCGACCACTTCGACGCGACAAGAAGAAAAAGTAGCGAAAGACGTTCAGCGCGCTGCACTGTTGGAAGAAGAAAAGCGGTTGGAGGCGACGGCACCACAAGCAGCAAAAGACGCCATATGGCATTTCATGCTTAAATCTACTCTCGATTACGAGAGAGCCAATAATTTTTTGACCGCAATTGAGCGCAACTATTTTTTTTTTCTTTTTGCGGCGTGCACAGGCTAAGTATTCGTGTCTGATATGTTCACTGTCGCCAAGAATGCAGTGGAGGCTGTCGACTGAAATTGTTTCTTATTGCAAGGGAGGCTTTAGCGCGACGGTTCGAAATACATGCCCTCCCGCACTGCGTTATGATTAACTTCGTTCGTTTATTATTGCGATAGCAATTATATGGACACTTCAAGCGGATTTCTGTCGTCGCCGTCGCCGTGAGGTTCCGTGTAAAGTCCAAGGGCGATAAAATCGTCGCCGCGCGCCGTATGCGCGTGTGCACTATCACGTCGGGCGAATGCACGGCGGAAAGCAAACGCGTATTCTGTCGCGCGAAAGGCCGTGGGGGTATGGAAGGGAGGGAGGCGGGGCGACGCTGTGCTGCGGCACTAAATGCGTATCTTGCAACCGAGCGCAAGGGGAACTGGTCACTCAATCTCCCACGCGAAAGGAGGAAAGCGGGGAGGCAGCGCGGGGAGGGAGGGAGGGGGGCAGCTTCTACTCTGCTAACAACTGCGCTTGTACTTTGCACGACTGCGGCGGTCGCCCGCACCGTCTCTTAAAAGCGATCTCCACACGGCCTTTGTATGCGCTGTGCATTCGCCGCTCAGTTTCCGTTGAAGCGATAGACCGCACGAACCTGCGCTCGCTGCGGCGGCTGCGCTTGCTGCCAGCGTTTTGACAGTGGTTGTCTGCGATCATTGAGTGAAATCTATTCATGTTCGCTTGTGCGCGCTGACACCACGCTTGTTAATTCAGTTAGTAAGCGAATGTGTACAAGTTTATGCAGCCGATAAAACTACTATCCCTACTCCGAATAGCTCTCTACTAATTTGCTATCGCAATTGATGCTTCCAGTTTCGGGGGATTTTTTTTTTTTGTTCAGATCTTCCCTTGCATTTACTGATGAGTCTATTTACATGTCTAGCGTGATGTGCACAAGGTTACGACGCAATGTAACACGATAATTTTCTGCACACCGGCACGAATTCATACCACATGACCGCCGACAGTGGACGTTCTCGTGCGGTGCCGTCTCGAAACAAACACTATAGCATTATTACGAATCAACTGTTTCCGTAGGCTTGGCCTCCATTTCTCAGCAGTCTGCACAAAATGTTTTTTGCTTCGTCGCAGTGTCAAATATCGCCTGTGGTCTATTCACCTCCTATATAGTTGCATGCATGCTCCAAGAAGTCCTCCAAAACACGCGCGTAATGCCAATGGGGTCCTGAGTCGCACTTGCTCGGCCTTTATTGCGTTTCCGCAGCGTCAGGATCGCTTATCCTTCGTTTTTTTTTTTTTTAAGAATAGGGACTGTCTCCACCTTGTTTTCTCGAAAATCGCAGTTACGGAACACATACGGCCAAGTCTGTAGGGGACTTTAAAATCTCAAGGTGGCTTATAAGCAAACCTCCTGAAACTTTTCCGCATGCGGTTCGATTAATTGCGTCTTTTTCCGCACTATTTCTACAGAAGTGCAACGATTCTTTATCGTTTTCATATTAATAGATACGGAAATCATATGATGGCTTATATCCCGTGAGCGGTCACTGCATATACCCTATACACACAATGGTACAGAACATATGCCTCGTGGATATCCTGTATCCTCAATCGCATCGGTATAGTGTGGAGAGCACGGCGAGAGAAAGAAATGCAGGTACGGGCATTTTTGACGTCATTTCATGTGCACGTCGCCTTCTTTTCAGCAGTTATTCATGAGGTCTTACTTCATTAAGAAAGCTCTCGTAAATCAGTTTACCTGCCCCAGAGGTAAGTGAGAGCAATGCGAAAACACGCAGTGTGCGAGCAGTGCTGACGGTCAGGAAAAAATTACTCACTCCAGGAGCCAATTGCGGTACTTAAGCGCAAGCATGAGCGTGTTGAGAAGCACCAGGACTAGAACGAACATGTCCAAGTATCTGGGATACGAAAGACGTCAAGGGGTGTAAGACAGGTGCTGCGCGACTCTGAAACTCGATTTGCGTGAATGTCTTATAGCTTGGATCACTGTATAGGCACAAATGGTGTTTTGGTGTCCAATTGCGGTTTCAAGAGAGATAGAGCGGCAGATAATTGAAAGCAACCGTTCAGTGATCAATTGGCGGTTGGGAGGTTTTGCGCAGACACAACATATGACGTGAATGCCTTCGGTTTCAGAACGTAAGAAATATTTACGTGTACTATCAGGTTGGAATGAAACGCGAACATGTGTAGGGTAGTGTGAAGGTATGTCCGGCTTCGATGTAAGCGATGCATCCGACAAAAGAAATGCACGTAACCGATGAAAGGGACCAGTGCACATGAACAGAACAAGGAAGTTTATGAGCGCTGCTATTTCTTTTCTTTTTTTTTTATGTGTCAACTAGCCTGACAAGATGCTGTCTTGCAGTAGACAGAAATGTCGTAAGTTAGGAAACTGCCTCTCAGCCGCAGTTCTCAATAGTAAATCTGGCCCACCCAAAAAGGTATACCCCCTTCACCCCTCCCGCCCCAAGCGATACACTGTTTGTACCAACGAAGGATACTGGCTGGTGACGAGCCGCACGCAAAGCTTGCGGGCCGGGTGCAGAGGACCGAGGCAGCCGAACGATTTGGCCGCGTTGAAGCGGTACACGTGGTATCCACCCAGCTTCTTCCCGATGGCGCAGAACGTCTGCGTCCGCAACAACGGCCACTTTATTAGCGACCCGCTTGGTCAGAAAAGCAGCGATCGTAGTCTAAAAAAAAAAAAAAAAAAAAGAACACTCTGTATAGCAAACAGGTCGTAGTCAGCAGTTCTTTAAACCTCAACCTGCATCAGCGTTTCCTTTTGCCAGTGCACTCGATAACCTTATACACTACTTATTTTGGCTCATATTGGTAAATTTCAGGTTGTTTTATATGGGCTTGAGATTTGCATTCATACTGCCGAAAACCTTGTGACTCGCCTTTCCAGTGACTTACGCGTGCTTGTCTGCAATGTGCCAAGTTGTTAGTCTAATATTTTACCGAGTAAATGCTGCGCTCATGCATCAGCGTTTAGTACGTAGCACGCAGGCAGTATAGTGCATCATGAGAATAAATTATTTTAGCATGCAGATGGTGCAGTCAGTCCAGCCCCAGTCTAAAAACCGAAGGACCAGATGGAACCCCGCTTAAGTACCTTTGTCTCTTTATTCCTATTTACCGAGCGTGCATGTGCGCGCCCGTGCATGCGTGCGTCCCTATGTATGTATGTATGTATGTATGTATGTATGTATGTATGTATGTATGTATGTATGTATGTATGTATGTATGTATGTATGTATGTATGTATGTATGTATGTATGTATGTATGTATGTATGTATGTATGTATGTATGTATGTGGTATGTATGTATGTATGTATGTATGTATGTATGTATGTATGTATGTATGTATGTATGTATGTATGTATGTATGTATGTATGTATGTATGTATGTATGTATGTATGTATGTATGTATGTATGTATGTATGTATGTATGTATGTATGTATGTATGTATGTATGTATGTATGTATGTATGTATGTATGTATGTATGTATGTATGTATGTATGTATGTATGTATGTATGTATGTATGTATGTATGTATGTATGTATGTATGTATGTATGTATGTATGTATGTATGTATGTATGTATGTATGTATGTATGTATGTATGTATGTATGTATGTATGTATGTATGTATGTATGTATGTATGTATGTATGTATGTATGTATGTATGTATGTATGTATGTATGTATGTATGTATGTATGTATGTATGTATGTATGTATGTATGTATGTATGTATGTATGTATGTATGTTGTATGTATGTATGTATGTATGCATGCATGCATGCATGTATGTATGTATGTGTGTGTATGTATGTGTGAAATCCGGCCTGCATAATTTTTAAACCGGTTTGTTAGCAAAGGAGGATTCTCCTCATTCTAATACTTATGCGAAGAAGCCAAGTTCAAGGTGACACAATAGAGAAAAGCAAGTTGAGCTGCATAAGTAAATTACGCTTCTGCAACACCTATAAAAGCCACTCTTGCAGTGAGAGGACGCTTCACAATGCAAAAAATTCTGCGGTGATTGCCAGAGAAATGCGTTAGCATTACGTCGAACCTCTTTGAGGTGCCGGATCGATGGCTTAAACCGCGTTCACTGCATTGCAAATTGTTGTTCGGGAGCTCACTCGACAAAAGTCCTTCCTCTGCGAGGAGCGAAGTGCGACTGACGGTAATCCGGAGCAGACCACCGTCAGTTGCTGTATACATCGACTTCCCAAGTGCACATTCACACTATTTCCACCTCGACACTCCTAATGATACTATTAAAAAGACCCAAGAACAAAAGACAGGCGGCGACGCCACCTCGAAGTTCCCGCGACGTCAAATTACAGTGACGTCACTGATTTTGATGAAGTCAGCTGGGCCTAGTTAATTTTTCATCGGTAAAGAACAGGTGATCTATACGCTGCAGTCTAACCGAGGCAGAACTGAATTTAACAAGATTCAAAAGCGCTTACTGCACGAGGACAAGCCGGCTAGAGAAAAATATTTTTTTTAATCCATGATGTCACACTGACTTGCCTGCGCTGGTATTTCGGCGCAAAATTGAAAAAAGTGTTCCTCATTTTGTCCCCTAGTAACGAACCTATTATTTCGACATTAACAGAAATGTAGTTTTGCAAGAGTAATTTACAAATCTAAACTAGCAGACGGTTGGATTGCGCTCACGCCTGGCTGTCGTTGAAACAGTGTGAAAAGTGTTGCTCTGATTGCAGAGACAAGTGCCCGGATTTGCACTCTGAAAAAGCTACAGTCAAACCTCGATATAACGAAGTCAGTAAAATCGGCAATTTGCTTCGTTATATGGAAATTTCGTTGTATTAAAATTTGACCTTGTATGCAAATAAGTACAGTCGCCGATCAATTTTTCGCGCATGGAAAGGGACCGCAATATTTTCCGAATTATCTGTCAATCGAAAAAAAGCACATTTGAACTGGAAAAAAATACGTTCATTTTGCTGAATTTGGGAGTCGGCAACGAATGATACGGTTTCATGCCCCATTGACGATATCTTCACATCGGCGGTGCGAATCAAGCGATACCAGCCAGGCCTTCGCGTTCACTCTGCCCCCGCGGCTGATAGCGTCGCCCGCACTGGGACGGCGCTCTATCATGCAACGGAGCGGGGAGCGAACACTTCTGCCTCTCGCTTCAACTAAAGTCCCTATATAGGGACTTCAGCTTCAGCGGGTCTCCGAAACTCGAGATAAGCAACCTCCAATACTGAACGCACGGGAAGACAGCTGACATGATGCCACGCCGTCTCGGCGCGCCCACTCTTTGCACACGTGGCAGATTACCTCTAGAAGCAGAGTGCGCGGCTGCGCGTGCGCTCAGCCGCGCTTACAGCCATGCGCAGCACGGCCGAGACGCAAGCCAACTTACCCTCCCCGTCCCCTCGCACGCGCTTGATCGCGTTACCGCGAGCTCGCTCCCTTCCCCTTCTTCCCTTTGGTCGCGCGGGAAACCGGCCCTCGCGAAGCCACCACCTTTCGTCTCACCCTCGCACGCTTTCACTCGTACCTAAAGCACACCGTGCGCCGGGCCGCTATAGGATTTTATCGCACTTGGACTTTATATCATACGGAACATGACGCTGCTCCACTTTGGCGGGTCGCTGTTGTCGCGCGGCGCGCGATTTGAGAGGTGCGTTCGCAAGCAGCCGCTTGTAATTCAATCATTTGACCATCTGCGTCCGCGGAAGTTTCCATTGCGGCGGCAGTGAAATTTCGTTATATTGAAATCGCGTATAAACACACTTCGTTATTCTGAAGTTCTAAATAAATGGTGTTCTGTGGGCCAGAGGTTATGAAAAGTGAAATAATTCGTTATATCGAGAATTTCCTTATATTGAAGTTCGTTATATCGAGGTTTAACTGTAGTGCACAGCCGGAGGGAGGGAGGGAAGCTCGCCTGCAGCGGCAGCGTGTCGTCGACCTCCTGCAACGGTACGCCGCACAAGGCATCGTGGAAGACGGGCTGTTGCATCGGGCACAGCTCGTCGTCGTCCATGGTTGGGCCGGGCTAGCCTTGGGGCGCCGCGCTCTTCTGCGGGAGATACAGACATTCCTCTGTTCGTGGTTTGGTCGGCCAACGGCGTTAGTTGCAGCTCGCGATCTACTATATTGTCACGTTGTGGTGACGGCGAAGAAGCAAACACTGTAAAACTGTGAATTAAGAATGGTGCTCGCGTACGCTGGAGAATGCACAAAAGCATACGCGTCGCGAGCACAAACTTGACGAAGCTGCAGGGCTGGGAATTTTCCAACTATTTTTTTACAGCTTTTAAATAGCGCGTTTGTAGAAGACGTGGTTAGCGGATATGACGCATATATCCCAGACCACGATCTCGTGATATTTCCAGCTTGCCGCTGGTGCCGCTCTATCTCGAAGGTCATTAAGGTCATGCCCAATCGCCGTGCTGATTCGCAACATTCTGGTTTGTGCGTCATTTCCGGTGAGCGGCAATGACAGCGTTTTTTCACCTCTCTCTCTCCTTCTTAAGTTTGAGTATCCAAAAACATGTATTTATGTGAGCTTCTCGAAATGCATCCACTCACATTTCAATCGCATAATCTCGCACGAACGTTGCCCTGTATTTGTACTATCTGAAACTAAAGGCCTCTTACACACCCCAAAATTTTGTTGCATGCAGTTGGCCTTTTAATGAACACTACAGAGGAATATACAGTTAAGATGCAATAGTCAATCAGGCTTATACCATAGCAAAATAGCAAGTCTTATGTACCGCGGGTGGAGGATCGGTAAGTCATAAAAATACGCAAGATGGGTGGCGAAGCCAACCTCTCATCAAGTCCCACATCAACACAACTCGCAAACCGCTTCAGCTCACCGTAAAGTCCCGAATTTTGACAGCGTCTGCTGGCATTGTAATTTATCGGCAAAGAAGAGATTACATTGCAATCTGAAGGATCCAAGGGCTATACAGAGCAAGTGTCATGAACGATTCCAGCGCCAAGACGGCCCAAATATGAGAGCATATATATTTAAATTCGTAACGTCCCACTGACGTACCAGAGCTGAGGCCTATGCGCGAAATTCAATATGGGGAAGCTTGACCTGCGTGTTCTTCACTAATTCTTAACTTTTATTTTCTACCAAATGAGTGAGAACAGTTTCGAAAGGATGCTTTACAAGTTTAAACTGTCTTAGAGTTGCTCTTAAGTGTCGTTTTAAGAGGGACAGCACGTTAGTATTTCGCCTTCGACTGCAGCGGTGCAACGATGTATGAAAGCTTGCAAAACATTTTTTTTTAAATTTTTATGCAGTCTTTCAAACATTGTATGTCCACCACTTTTTCGGATAAATTTCGAGAAAAATTTGGTGTCCCTTTAAAAATGAGTGTATAATTCCACGGGCTTCGCCAAGAGTTTGGAAACAGCGGAGCTAGTAATAACAGCTTTCGCTAGGCCGTGTGTTCCTACTGCGTTTCTGGCCTTTCAAAGGTCAAGAGATTCAAAGTAACACTGTGCCGATATCTACGAAGCATACTAGCTGTAGCAGTAGAATCTTGATATTGACCCTTTTCGCGGCGATCCCGTGGGCGCTGCCATGTTTGATCACGTGGTGACGCGTCCATTACTTGCCTCAATTGCCTCCGTTGCCTCCTTGTTTACAATATTGGAAGTGTATGGCGCCGGCACGGCTTAGAAAACCTCTGTTTTCGTAGATATCGTAGACGGTGAATATAGGTGGACGACACGAAGCTTTGATCACAGCTTCAGAGAACATGTAAAAGCGCTTTCGGAGCTGATTAACCTATGTCCAAACGGCGCTAGCAGCGTATATGGTGCTTGTTCTAAAAGCGGCGCTAAATATGTATTCCAAGCTATCCACAAGCTTTCCGATTATGAATTCAGTCAGGATTAGTGTGTTTTGCTCTTTGTTATTTATTCGACAAATATTTTGAAGCAGTGGCTTGTCAGTTTCTAACTCAGTTAAGTTCCTCGGTGCGGCCACTATCTGATTATTTTCTGCCTATAGTTATAATCGCTCGTGGGTGTGCTCAGTTCCCATAGATTTGTTCTTGCTGCGCACAAGGCTTGAAACTTAGCTGTTTTGTACATTGTAATACCTTGTAGCAAACATATATTACAGCTAGTAACTCGCTTACTCTTGCGGACCGTCACGAAACATTCAGCTTCGACCATTCGTGCGCCATAGGTGTAGTCCGTCATTAATTGTTCGTATACAGTGCGCATATATTCAAGTGTGAGCCCATTCGCTTATTCTTGATACGTCGGCGATAAAGTGGGCGTAAGTTTTCCTGCCATTTGGGACAGATGTGTATAGATAACGTGCGCGAAACTTACTATGACAGGAAGCGCGCTACTCCCTTTGTCATTGTTTAACGAGTGGTACTCACTCTTGCCGACGTTCTGGGGATGAAGCCCTTTCTTTGAAGGTTAGCGATACAAGGCTGGCGGATGAGCAAATTTCTGTATCCTAGAGGAAAGCCGCACATCACGAAGTGCCGGTAACACGTTCGGACAGTTGCAGCAGCGGTCCGCGAACTTGGCCACACAGATTGCAGCCAACTACTGCACACGTCTTCAATCCACATGATTCAATCTAGCATGATTGGAGCTCAGTGTGTTAGCGAAAACTCAGTTGCATTTCCGACAGCTGATCGCACAGAAGCAAGGTAGAAGCGGTAATGGTTTCGTATTCGTGCGTGGTCGCTGAGGAGATGTATGGCGCGCCGCCGTGAGCGCCATCTCGTTTCTCTAAAACAAACTGCTCCGCGAAAAGGGTCAATAGATGCCTCAGCTGGTCTAAGGTCCACATCACGCGCGCTCCCATGACTTGTGAAACTTTCTAACAAAGGATATTCAATAACATTTGTTGCGTGAGGCCCAAGTGGCAATCTCTGGCGCAGCGTAGGCCAGGCGCATTGCGAGATCTTCATCTGTAAAAAAGGGGCTGAAAACTCGCATACGTAAAAAATGTTTACCTGCTAAGGGACTGGAGGTGCACTTATTGGCAGAATGGCTTGTCGTGACTGCCTTCTACCACTTCTGTCGCACAGCCAGCGTGGGAAGGTTCTTCTCTGCTTCTTCCACTACTTCTTCTTGGAGTGGGAGCACGCGAGGTTGCTCCCAGGCCCAGCCAAGGTTCCGAAATGCGAAGAAATTATTCGAATTGTTTCGATATACAGCACCGAAATAATTTTTTATGTGTTTTAGCGATAATGTTACATCTATAGCAGGGCACCAGCGGAGAGCAAATCCTTTCCAACCGAGGGTTCGGCACGTTCGCGTGGCATCTCCGCACGCTGTCACAAATCTGACTGTTCAAGCACAAATTGCCTTTCTAGCTTTTTCTACTTGCGATTAGCACACTTTGCCTACTTCAGCCATTTTGAGCATCTATCTATCTATCTATCTATCTATCTATCTATCTATCTATCTATCTATCTATCTATCTATCTATCTATCTATCTATCTATCTAGCTAGCTAGCTAGCTAGCTAGCTAGCTAGCTAGCTAGATAGATAGCTAGCTAGATGATTGTGCGTATGATTGCGCATGACCTTGGTTAGCCTGCCTGCGTTTGTGGCATGCCAGGAACGATGTCGCTCGTAGGCGCCGACGCGTCCAGCGCTAGTCACGCGAAATGTCGCGAAAGGGAAGGTACGTCCAAAAATGATCGCTCGAGAATACCTTCCTACACGTGTCGTTAAACCAAGACCTAGCAGCAAACACGTTAATACCTATCAGTAGCAGTCAGTAAGATTTGAGGATCAACAGTTTCCCTGTGCCTAAGGGAAACTGTTGTAAGAAACTGTTCCCTCTGCACGACCGAGTGCAAACTTGCCCGTTTTTTTATGTTGCTCTGCAATTTTCTCATTGACACTTTTAATCTAATTGTAATATTTGAGATTTGATTAATGAATTAAGACTAATTATGTATTTAGGCGGAATAAAAGAACATTCCGAGTATCTCCAAGCGACGAAACATTACCTTGGTTCTGTCCAGCTACGTTGCATTTGCATATTTTTAAATCTCGTTGCATGATAGCTGGAACACCCTGTAGACTTCTGTCATCGTAAAGAAGTGTCCCTTCACGATCAGGGTCTGCAGGATCTGTCGACCAAGTGGCCTCAAACAAGCGGAGGCAAGGTACATGGACCCTGCCTGGTTCTTCAAACGATAGGCACTTTGACCACTCCTGTGTTGTTCAGCCTTCTGAACAGCGCAGGAGCCAGTGTGTCGGAAAGGTACGAAAGCAAAAACGAAAAAGAACGATATTTTTGACCCGAACGAAAACGTCACCGAAACAATTATTTATTATTTTGTTCCGGAGTGAAACCAAAATATTTTGATCGGTTTTCGGTTCAAGGGGAAAGTCGGTAGACCGCAACAACCGACGTCAGGCAACGTGAGAATTAGCGCTTATCTCAGGCAGCGATAGTGCGAGCGACAGCCGGTCGAGCGCTCCACTAATCTAAGCCTGCCGCTCGGTACATTAGCAGATCGACATCGTAGCAAAACCCAGGCTTCCGCGCTGAAAAGCTCATCATTTCGTTTTCTACGGCTACAACGCTTTACTTTTACCGAAGCTTTATTGTTCGTTTATGTAAGTTCGTTTTATCGGAACAGCGGTTTCGCATTTCGGTGGGTACACTCTATGACGTGCTGCTTCTGAGATCATGCTCAGTGCCTCTAGTCAAGGCACTGAGCATGATCTCAGAATTCATAATAGCCCGAATAGCGCGAAGCAAGCCCTCGTCGCCAGCCGCATCATATTCGCGCTACCGCATCGCACGCGCTAAACGGTTACCGCGCGCATAGACAAAGAAATTGAGAGAAAAATATTTAAGAAATATATTGATCAACAAATATTAATAAGCTATTCTCAAAATATTGAGAAATTTTGAAATATTGAAAATATTGAAAATGCAATATTGAAAATTTTTGCATGCTAACCAAACCGTTATGAACCGCTACGGAATTTTTTTTTTCGTTCCGGAGCAGAAACGGAACGGAACTTCTTATTGCGATAGCAATTATATGGACACTTCAACCGGATTTCTGCCGTCGGCGTCGCCGTGAGGTTCCGTATAGATTCCAAAGGCGATAAAATTGTCGCCGCGCGCCGTATGCGCGAGCGAAAGCGCGCGGGGGACGCGCGCTATCACGGAGGGCGAACTTCCCCGCGCGCTATCACGGATAGATAGATAAACTTTAATCCAAAGATAGTTTAGTCTTGCCCCAATGGGGCATCGCTAATGGTCGGGGCCCCTAGTCCAGGGCTCCGCTGGCTCTTGCCATCTTCTCTGCTCTCTGGATCAGCTTGAGCTGGTCGTCGAGGGCCGAGCTGGACAGCAGTGCATCCCATTGCTCCCTCGTGGTGTTCGCGTTTCATCACGGAGAGCGAACGCACGGCGGAAAGCAAACGCGACCGTCGCGCGAAAGGCCGTGAGGGTATGGGAGGGAGAGGGGGCGACGCTGTGCTCCGGCACTAAAGGCGGATCTTGCAACCGGGCGTAAAGGGAACTTGCCACTCAATCTACCACGCGAAAGCAAGCGGGAAGGCAGTGCGAGAGGGAGGGGGGGGGCGCAGCTTTTACTCTGCCAACAACTTCGCTCGTACTTTGCCCGGCTGTGGCGATCGCCCGCACCGTCTCTTATCTCCACACGGCTCTGACCTTTGTATGCGCTGTGCATTCGCCGCTCAGTTTCTGTTGAAGCGATAGACCGCGCGAGCCTTCGCCCGCTGCGGCGGCTGTGCTTGCTACCAGCATTATGACAGTCGTTGTCTGCAGTCATTCAGTGTGATCTATTCATGTTTGCTTGTGCGCGCTGACATCACGATTGTTAATTCAGTTAGTAAGCGAATGTTACCAAGTTTATGCAGCCGATAAAACCACTATCCCTACTCCGAATACCTCTCTACTAATTTGCTATCGCAATCGATGCTTCGCCTTTCGGGCGAAACTGCGACATTTTTTCAGTGGAACGAAACTAAAACCAGAACGAAAAACAATTCGTTCCGACACCCTGAGTCAGGAGCAGCACTTGTTCCTTTGCTTGGGCTTGACCTCTTGGACAGCCTTATCATCAGTCCTCAGTCCGTAAGGTTCATGTGAGTGCAGCTGTCACATGGGGGTCATGCTAAGGCTTCCGACAGGTGCATTATTCCTTGCGCGAGCTTTAGATGCGTATCCCCTCCACATGCCGAGGCCTTCATGCAACCCGCTAAAACCACTTTGTGCTTGCACCACGTACGATGCGCTTTACGTTTTGGTTTTAATAGCGAAGCAGCATCAACAAAAACGAGGCTTTCGATTTTATGCTTCTGAAAAAAAAAATGCGATTGCGCGCGGAACTGTGTCACGGCGAAATACGGCTATCAGAGCACGTAAAAAACGACATACAGCGCGAAGGACTGATAGAGACGACAATCAATCCTTGTCCTTTCGCGCTGTACGTCACTTTTTACCATGAATTACCAACTAGCCCAAGCAACCACCCTCGCAACTATGAAGCTGCAGCGCGCGTACGAGTGGCGCACGCCTCGCGATGCTCAGCCACTGATCTCTACTCTAGGGGACGAAATATAGTACATACGATTGTGTTCAGCTGGCATCACCCGGCGGCGATGTTACGTTTGGCGTATTAGCCGAAGACCAAAGGCAGGGGTCATGGGATTGCTGACAAGACCAGCTGTTATGGCTAGACCATGGCAGGCCAACCTGCGAGGTCAACGTATGTTCGAGATTTCTGGAACTGCTCCATTCAGTGAAAAGGGTAACAACGATCAGGGCCGGGCTCAGCTAATTGCTGCTTCCCCATTACACCTCATCATTGCGTCATATGCGAGAGCAAAGGAGCATCACAGGCGGAGTCCGGCGGAGTTATGCGACTTCGTGTGTGCGATGCTGCAGAGTTCGACCTTTCCAAGTGGTCAATGACATGACCTGTTCCCCTAGCGAGTTATCTAGGGAAGACGGATGGTTTTTGAGAGACATCCTTTATGCATTCTCTCCCAGAATGCATGATTTAGCGTGCTCCTCCAGAATCATGTAGCTTATACTACAATGCACTGCGTTCTGTACTTCGGCCCTTCCTCTTTGCCCTATTTCTCCCATGTGAATAAACCCCGTTTTATTCCTCGAACCTGCCGACCTCGTACTCATCAAGCAAGTTCGGACGACGGCGTGGGCTCAGTTGGCCTCCGCGCGACGCCCTGGTATCGTAGGCCAGCTACCCGTTTCGATATGCGCTGGCAGCGTACAGGTTAGAGTGCCAGCCCTATAAATGTATAAATGACGCCAGACTCCCGTGACCAGGGTACGGAAATCCTACAGCAGGTAAATTAAATTATGGGTTTTACGATCCGATTATGAGGCACGCCGTAGTAGGCGACTCCAGAAAAAATCGACCACCTGGGGTTCTTTAATGTGCACCTAAATCTAAGTACACGGGTGTTTTCGCATTTCGCCCCCATCGAAATGCGGCCGCCGTGGCCGGGATTCGATCCCGCGACCTCGTGCTTAGCAGCCTAACACCATAGCCATTAAGCAACCACAGCGGGTATCCTAGAGTAGGTAGCCAGCCAGCACACTGCAACAGCAAGGAGACACAACGCACTGGCTGCCCGCCGCTGGGTGACGTGTGCAGAACGTTGTCTTGAGAAGCGCGGTTGCTGCAGCCGCCCAGTTTCGGCTTCGCGCGCTCCGATCGCCAAATTTCGTCGTGCCACAGTTTTGCGGGAAATGACATTCTTCCAGATCCAAAAGTTGATATGGCTTGTACGAAGAGCTCGCTCCAATTTCCCTATTGCAACGAGCTCACTGAAATTAAGTAAATTATTGCATGTTTGTTAATTAGCCGCTATTTACCTCTATCCCCCGTCACCCCATGGTTACCACCGCTCACGGCATGCTTACAAAAGAATCGTCCTTTTATTCCAAAACGGCTATGTTTAAATATTACTAAACGTCCTCGTAGGTATACTGGGTGCTCCTGTGAACACTAAAAAATATTGTTTAAAGGTCACTAGTGGCAGTTTAGTAGCATGGTTTGCTGGGCCAGTTGGTGCATGGTGACAGTATAGTCGGTTCCAGCAATTACAGACGCGAGCACAAGAAAAAGAAACGCACAGGACAATGCTGGACTTACAACTGAAGTGGACTGCAACTTACAGCTGCAGCTACAACTCGCAACAGTAGACTGGAAAGAGAAATAAGCAAAGCATTCCACACCAGAAAGTTGGACGCGATAAGGAAATTCAATTTTTAAGTTTACCACGCTAATCCACGTGTTGCGTCCCTGTCGGGAGGGGTGTGGCTAGGTTTTTTTGCATAGATCTTTGACTAGAAGCCTTGTTACTGCTCTTGGTTTTCTGCGCATGCGTGGTGGTTTTATGGAATGTATTCGTAATAAACTTAACTTGTAAGTCCAGCATTGTCATGTGTGTTTCTTGTTTTCGCACCTGTAATTGCTGGAACCCCCTATGCTGTCACTAGTGGCAGATAACACAATCCCAGGCTTGAGATGGATTACACAGAGGAGGACATTACTTGCACGAGAAATCGACATACACAATTCACTAATTAAGTTTTTAACAAATTACCTCATGGCACATGTTGCAATTTACAAATTGTAGCCGGGAAGTTCGCAAGGTGATCATCCACTTGGAACTCACTCTCAGGGTTATGGCAGTTGCAATACATTAATTCCCAAACTTTGCGAAGCAATACATTGGCAGTCCAATTACTTTTGTGCGTCAATGCATAAAACTGCGTTTTGTTAAAAAACGTAAGTGGAATGATAATGCATTTTTACTGCAAGTTTGCTGGCACATACCTAGAAAATAGTGCCACCCGCAGAATTCTTTCCAAGTGGGTATGCTTTGCTGTCTCACCCCCCCAGCTACAATTTATAAACTTCAAAGTATGTCATAAGATAATTAGTTAAAAACGAATAGTGAATTTCAGCAATCAGTGATTTATGCAGTTCGATTTACTGGGCAAATGATCGCCTGCGAGTAATCCAGCTCAAGGCAGCTCAATATTGAGCTATCTACCACAGGGCATCTTGGGCATGTTTCTAGAGCCAGGACAAGAGACATTGATGCACTTATTCCTCAGGAGCAAAACTTGATGCTAGGTAAGCCACTTCACTAGTGTCGACTTTTGCCACATTCTTGCCTCTCTCTTTCCTCCAGGAAGGAGAGAGGTAAAGTAGGCCATAAATGTTCATGGCAACCTCCCCCACCAAAGCGTGTTTTTGCACAACCAGCAATAATCACTCTTAATGGTCTGCACCAGACATTCCAGCACATTAGCGTAATGAAGTCGCACAATCATTACATTTCATGAGCCATGATAAAAATTGTTTTACCAATAGTTCAACAAGCTCATTGCTTTTGAACTTGTCTTCCTTTGCACGGGATGCAAACACATACCTTTGAAAATTTAAGGCAGCTAGTGTTTAAAGCGTCACTTCAACCAAGAATTCCCACTTGGATTGCATCCACCCCTTCCAGAATATATTCAGGGTGAAACGAGTTGCAAGTCCTTCCACTATGCTCTTTTGAATATCATTTAGCAACGAAGTGCCTTTTTTATTATTGTCAGGCATAATGTCTAAATAGACCAATTACACGAGTTTGACAACACTACTGGCACCACAAAGCACACCAGCAGTCCTTAGTGGGCTGAAAGGCAATTGTGGCAAGGAGCCAGTGTTTTTACCATAACCAATGATAGAAAAAACTTGGTCTTTTGCAGCAGCTTTACGAGCAGGAGAAACCTCAGTTCAGAGCAGAAATGTATGCTTTTGGAGCAAGGAAACAATGCTTTGGAGCAGTAACCTACTGCTCTGCTGCCAAGAGGAAGCTCTGCATGCAGTTAACAAAAAATGATGCTGCATGAATCTAGTTCTGAAAAAGCACATTATTATCTATTATACTAAGATGCAAGTTTTTGTCAACTTTTGCTCTATTTTTTTAAATGCATATGAAGATATTTAACCCTGTATTGACAGTTAATTCTGCATTTCAATAAAGACCCAAGCTGTCCTTGGGCTTTTATCCATTTCATCTGCGTCAGTATTTCATCTGCTAAACTCATGTCCAGAAGTGGAATACGTACAGGCGCCCAATTTGTTAACATGGCACAAGCACCGTATCCTCACCCATTAATAATGCACCTGGACAAGCTCATGCTGAAAGCGTATGCTAGTCACAGCGTATAGTACACAGGCAATCCGCCAGGAACTACTGTGAACTCGTCTAACATACGCTTGTGTGCTTATTGGATGGAACAGTGTAGGCACAAAGCTCCAAACTAAGAAAATTGCGCTCGTCGCATACATCGGGACAATGCGCGACGCTGACTAGGCTATACAATGAGCCAGGGATAGGCGAACGCTCGCTGCCGGAGACCATGCATAAAATTCGCTGCAAAACCGTGGAGCTCGCGTGAGAAGCTGGGCTCAAAGCGGCCAGCGACAAACTGTGGTATTCCAAGAACAGTGCTCCTACAGTGGGACATGGGTGACGGGTGAGCGGTGCCGTTTCAAAAATAAATGCGTTTCGGTAATTTTTGGTTGGTTTCTTTTTCCCTCGTTCTTTCCCCTAAAGGGCCTAAACTTAGGGGTCGACCGATATTCGCACTCGACTTATAATCCGGTTTATTCGACATGTAAAAATACATTACTGTCAGCATTGCTAACAAATATGCTAATTATTTATGGTGACCAATTGAGAATGTGCTAGCATGCATTTAGTTTGATTGTGCACTTACTTGAAAAGAAAAAAAAAATGTGTAACAGAACAGACAATCTTCACATCAAGTAATGTTGCTTGTCTACTGAAAGGTTGCATTATTAAGCATCAGCATCTTGGGGAAATGCTAACTGTATTCTGAACACCCCACAAATGAGCAAGAAACTCTGGTGGACAGTCCCAGATTGCCTGATGGCACAGCAATGTGTTGAGTCACTGGCAAAGCACAGGCAAATTTTACAGCCCCAAGGCCATGAATGGCTCAGCCCACCAATCATCACTGAAGAACCAAGAATACCGGGTCACAAGGAAGACACAGACCTTCCTTTATTAACACCTCCGCTACAAAAAAAAAAAAAAAAAACATGATGGCTACCCTATGGCAGTCTGGATGTGTGGCTAGCGGCGGTCACTCGTCTGTCCTGTACATGCAGCTTGCTGATGACACCCTTTACGTAGCCTCGGCTGCCAACTTCTCGGCCTTCTCACGAACTTCATCAATGGGGCCCACCATGTAGAATGCGACTTCGGGCAGGTGGTCCATTTCACCTGCAGGAACATGAACATTTGGCACAGCTGAGAGAGTACACGCCAATCAAAGTATTGCACACCTAGGCACAGCCTTTGCCTATCACACTAAAAAAAAAGGAGAACACTCTGACAGAATAACTATGTTGCATTTGCGAGCACAGAGCTCCAAATTTTGCAGTGGGCGACCATTTCGAACACGGCTCTGAAGTCCAACAAACGTGACATCAAGGCCATGCTCACAGCTGTCATGACCACCTATCACCATGTCACCTCTAATGACCAAGTGTCAAATTATAGTTTGTGCCCAACAGGCCATGACTGATGGTGTTGGCAAAATGCAGCCTAAGTTAAAGGCGAGCCAATCTTATCCTCTCGAGTTTAAGGGGAGATACTCATTTTAGACACTTTCTTTATTTATCCATCAATTTTAATGCAACTGCACAGGTTTGTGCAGTTTTTTTTCTGCTGATTTCAAATACGTAATTACTTTTCCAGTAAGTTGTTTTGTTCATGAAATAACTGAAGTTCATCCTTCATTGTTTAAGGACACAATAGGAAAAATTATATTTAAGCTATGGCTGAATAGACTAGGATAGGATAGGAACAAACTTTATTTGTCCAGCGGTTAAGGGTGTTGGTGCCGGGGGCTAGGCTGCCACGGGTCTATCGCCGAAGAAAAATCCACTAATGACTAAAGATTGAAGTAATGCAAGCACTTTTTTTATTTGGCCATTCTTAGCTATTTTACAGCACAAAAAACTAATTTTAACAACTAATTAATTACGAAGGCTCCTGCTCAAAAATCTGCTGCCATACTTGGATTCTGGACAAATTCAGGTTTCCATTGCAAAAGAATTGTACTTGCACTAGGTACCGAGATATGTAGGCCTCAAAATTGAAAAGTCATAAACTTATATGTTGAGAAAAGTGCAAAAAAGAAATAGCACAGTTTATTAAAAAAAATAAGTAGAATGTGCAAATTTTTGAATGCAGGTGCTAAAAGCCACCAGGGACATAGACTGCTGCTTAGCGTTGTAGTGGCGCTTCTTTAGTGCCTGCTAGACATGCTCGGTGCTCGCGTATAGACTCAGCCGCTCGGTGCCTGTCTTTCTCGGTCATCCGTCTGGTGCTTGGTAGGCTGGGGTTCAGATTCAGCTCCTCCAGAATGCCCAACGAGGTTCTCAAATTGCCACAGTTGAACTTCATCACTGCCTCTGCAACAGCAGCTTCAACCGTAAACAGTGAAGCATGGCGTTCCTTAGGTGCCAGTGCCCAGATAAGAGAATGAAGGCTTTCGTTACTGTATTAGGTTTTATGCCATTGGCACCTTTCTAAAAGCTTTCTTTCCGACAGATGCTCATAAATTGGTAGCAGAGCTTTAGACACATGGGGTGGCAAATTATAATGGCGGCCTAACTGTCACGTTTCTCGCGTTGCTGGCGCGCCAAGCAGACGACGCGAGTCATGCTCTGCCAATGAGATGGCTCCGCGACCTCATGCACGCCCAACAGCCAATAGCATCGGGCATGTTGCTTTTTTTTTTTTTTGGTGCCTTTTTTTGTGAGCAACCAATGAGCGAAACAAAGTAGCGCCAGCAGGAATTTCAAAACGAAGAAATGCCTTTCAAACGAGACCAAGATGGCGTCTACGGTGCTCGCGAAATGACAGCTGTGTCACAAGAAAACTGTTTTGGCGTTGGATTCCGCGCGAGCTTGACTCGCGGATGCCCCTCTTTGAAATGTTATTACAAATAAATTACACATTCCTGGAGTGTGAAAATTGGCCGACAGATAAAAAAATGCCCGCAGAACCCTAAAATGCCATATAAAACAAAAATCGACTTGCCATTTTCCAGTCCCAAAGACCCGCCCGTCTCCCCCCCTTAAAGTCTTTTGCCAGGAAGACTCCCCAAGCATCGCTATAACTTGCCACCACATGTCTGCAAGGCCCTTTCTCCCATCTACGAACGCTTGTCGGATGAGAGGCTTCTCGAGCGGTGCAAAAGGGGGAACACAGAACAGTAATGAGAGTCTCCATTCCGTTGTATGGGCGCATTCACCAAAAGAGCGCCATGCATCGTTTTCTGTGCAAGTTGCTGTGGCTGAGGCTGTATTGAAATTCAATGCAGGAAATGAAGCAGCCTCAGCAGCTATTCTGAAGGAACTGAAAGTCAATCGAGGACTCCTAGTCACTAACTGCAAGGCAGAAATGGACCACTGCAGAGCAACAGCATCAGCTCACAAGCACGCCTGTGCAGAGAGCATGCAGCGGGCATTGAAAAAACGACATTTAGGCGATTCCAAGCAGAAGGACTACATGCCTGGTGCCTACTGACAATATTAATGTAATTAATTGTAAATACTCTACAATTTTGCGCTTCAGTTGGCTCAAATAGGACTTGTTTTGTTTTTCAACGATTTCTCAGGATGACAATTTTCCTGAAAATGCAAACTTGAAGAAACAATAACTCTGCCGTCAGAGCAGCTAGCAATGCTATATCACGGCCGCTGGTTAAAAAGAAGGTGCAGCCGTGCCGCGTGCATCGAAAACGGTGTGATCTACCACGGCGCCACACACCAGGGTCTGCTGTCTGGCATCGACATAGAAAATGCGTCAGGAACTGCACTTGGAACGCCGTCGCGCGTGCAAGCCGAAGCGTTCCATCCCCCTCAGCTAGCGCCGTTCGGCACAGCCAAGCGGTCGACAATGCAACTACAGCCGTCACGTTCGCTCCCATAGCAGCGCGCCCTACGCGGCAGGCCGCACCTTTTTTTTATCCAGCGGCCGTGGCTATATTTATTGTGACATGTAGCTCTATCTGTAGAGCACACAATGGTAGGAGTGAATTTTCAAATAACACCTCCAAAAATTAAGTTTTCCACTAAATTGGAGTATAAAGTAGGTGTGTCTGCAACATTAAAACTCAAACTGCTACAGCTCGGCTAAAAATTAAAAAAAAGTACTACCATTACGAGACTTATGCTTTTTAGTGTCTAGACACGTGCCAATAGTAGCTCTCTAAGAATATTCACCGTTATTCCACCTTCTAACAACTGATAATCAATTTTAATTATCTCCAATACTAATTTACATACAAAAAATCACATTTTTGAAATCCGCATAAAAAACTCAATCATAATGTCAAGTTTGTTTTTTATTAGATGAAACAATTACACATTTGTCTCAAGTTAAAGTGTCCCCCCTTAATTCGACTCCGGTCAATTAAATTTTTTAGTTCATTCAATCTAGAACGAAGGTCTCGGCTGGTGCCTATGAATTTATATGGGCCCAAACTTGTTATTCCGATCCTAAAGTTAGCCTTTGTGGATAATTCAAACCTGACCAGTCTGCACACACGTGCCCAACCCCCGATGGCGACCCCAATAGCGATCCCTTTAGTGGCATCGTCCATCTGAGGGCCTAGGGGACAGCGAAGGCGCTGAACACACATTTCTAGGGATGCGTGAATATTCGGTATTGTTCAATATTCGATCAAATAATTCTACAGTCGTTATTCACTTCGATTCGAATTCAGGTATTCGATATTTTCGAATTATTCGGCGCTCCCGAATAGGCAGCCAGAAGCCACGCACGGCCGGTACCCATCTCAGAGGCTATGCTTCACATCATGGCTGCCATACATCAACCATAAATCTCAGACCATACATTTTTGCATTAAAGAGCCTGAAATGTGCGACGCAAAAGAGCAGAAACGGCGCTAGCGTACAACCTAAATGAAGCAGCGGAGACTGCATCGCCATAATCATCAGCGGAAATCGTACGTGAATGACAGCAATTACTGAACGTTTCGTGCCTATTTGTGCCTTTATTGTGTTTACCACCGCGCATAACGCGTTGGCCGCGCGATTTCATAGTCGCCATCCATGATCGCGTCGATAGCTGCCGCGGTTTCTTCCGCAGCGGTCGCAGCAAAAAGTAGTTTCGTTTTGACTCAATACGCACATTGGCCGTGTGCCTAAACAGCTGCGTAGTGGCCATCCATGATCGCATAGATAGCGAACGCGATTTCGTCTGCAGTTGTTGCAGCGAACGGTAGTTTCGTTCCGACTCTGTGCGTGCATTGGCTGCATGCTTTAAGCACCGCAATGTCGCCATTCCTAATTGCGTCCATAGCGGCCGTTGAAACAGTTGTTTCGGTTTGACTCTGTGCAAAGCTGTCGAGGATGAAGAGCACCAGCTACATCACAATGGACGTGCGATCTGTTGGCGATCAGCTTACTGGCGAAAAAATAATCGGGATGTGCGGGCAGTAGTGCAAAGCGCGTCGCAAATGATGGCGCGCACCGCAGCCGTGCTGCGAAGAAAGTCGCAAGACCTCGATCACAAGATGACGAGAATTGCAGCTTCTGCACTACTTTTGTGCAAAATAGCAAAAGGATTTGCTCATCCACTACAGTAATAAAACCGTGCTGACATAGTAAGCATTTGCTTATTGTTTTCTGGATACCCTGATAATTCGGCATTCGGTTAATTCGGACATGTTTTCGGTCCCGTGAAATTCGAATTAACTAGGTTTTACTGTAATATGCGATACGTACTATTCGATTCGAAATTATTCTAGCAAATCACTATTCACTTTGAACCTCAAAATCACTATTCGCCCATCCCTCCACATCTCTTATTGAAAATGCCTTTTCAGCCTCCACTAGGAAGATTTTCAAGCAATAACCATAGCTCACTAATGCCTTAGTACAGTACTTACCCGATTATAACATGCACTTTTTCCCATAGAAAACTAGGCCGGAAATTGCCTGAGCGGTGCAGTCAGACAATATCAAAACCACCTTCGTGGCGCTCGTATACATTACCGCATAACATATATACTGCGGCAATGCTTCTGAAAACCAGCAGCCATTGTGCAACACATGCTTACACTATTTCTTGCTAAAAATCAAGGTACACGTTGGATTTCTACTTTGTTTAGGAGCTTTAATGTCATTTCTACATTAGTTTTCTACTTTGATGAAGACATAGAAAGTGTGTACACGTTTGATTTGAGGGCATGTTCGAATAGGAAAAATGTCGCCAAATGAATCGGCAGCGCTTTTTTGCCGTTTTTTTATTTTATTTCTTTGGTCCCGTCAAGGTCGAATTAAAGGAAGTCAACAATTACGTAACAACATGCAGCTGAGCAACCAGGCAAGCTATACCTACCATTAAGGATTTGCTTGAAGCCAGTGATGGTTTCGGTTAGGGGCACAAACTTGCCCGCCTGTCCTGTGAAAACTTCAGCCACTTGGAAAGGCTGCGAGAGGAAACGCTGGATCTTGCGGGCACGAGACACAGTCAGCTTGTCCTCTTCAGACAACTCGTCCATGCCCAAGATGGCAATGATGTCTTGGAGCGATTTGTAGTCCTAAAATATCAGACAAGAACAAAGGGACACGAGGGCTGTAGCTATCCAATGTGCACACAACACCTGTACAATTTCATTCTGTATGGCAAGTCAAAGCAAATGTACCGTATTTACTAGAATCTAGGCCGAATCCGATTCTAAGCCGACCCCCCAAAAGTTCAAAGCCAGGAAAAAAAAAAACTTACCTCGAACGTAGGCCGAACGAAAAAGAGAGGACAGCATTCGCAAAATGAAACAGCATTTATTAAATATGAACATGCTGAGCTCATTCTATGTCACCATCGCTGCTAGCCTCGTCGCCATCTTCCTTACTGCTGACATCTTGAAACGGTGCACTATATTCAGTACCATCAAGCGCATTAGAGATGCTGCATTTTTTGAAGGAGCGCACGATGAATGTTCCTGGGTAAATGCCATCCTCGGTGCGGCGCACGCAAAAAGCATCTCCCGTGGTCCCCTCCAACAACAGACGTTTTTCTTATAGATGCCGATGTTCCACCCGGCTTGAACGTTTCACAATGCCTCTACGGATAGCACAACTACCGTATTTACTCGATTGTAACACGCCCTTGATTGTAACGCGCACCCGTTTTCATTGACGAAAAAAAAACAAGTCCTTTACAGTACCGTGCATCTCATGCTTTCAAACAGAAATACAACTTTCTGTCATTCGGAAAAAACAGATTTCCTACCAATGCACTGAAGTTGCAATGAATAAAAAAAGTTGCAGTTTCGCCCGAAAGACGATGCATCGAATGCGATAGCAAATTAGTAGACAGCTATACGAAGTAAGGATAGCAGTTTTATCGGCTGTATAAAGTTGCAAACATTCGCTTACTAAATAAATTAACAAGCACGGCGTCACGTGCGCACAAGCAAACATGAACACATCTCGCTCGTTGACCGCGGAAATGAACTGTCAAAACGCTGGAGAATAAGCGCGGCGAGCGAATTGACCTTCCTGCTAGCATGCCTCCCGCTTCAATGCGACCTATAAGCGGCGAAAACATGGCGTGCGGTGGACTTTCCCCGTCGCAGATTTCTTTCAAGATACGGCCAAAGCGATCGTATCGCTGAAGTGAATCGTCACAGATTACGTCCTGCTTCGGTCCACTGAAACTGTTCCGCATTGCTTTGCTGGCGAAAATCCTCTCCTGTTTGCGCCAGTCCCGCTCGCAAGTTTCGGATTCTCTGAATGCCTGTGATGCGGCCCGATTTCCGTCTGTCTCCGCACACATGATCACTTTCCTTTTAAATGCGGCATCATGATGAACTCTGTACTTATGCTGATAGAGCGTGAAGACAGAACGTGAAGACAGACGGTAGACTATTGCTTAAACACACGGAGGAAGCTACGTGATGCTACGGTAGCTAGGCTAGAGAGTAGCTAGGCTCGATGCGCGTGCGAGGCGGCCATTTTGAAATGCTGACTGCTATATGGTAACGCAGATTTAGAGTCGTGTTAAAAATGCGCGTTAGATTCGAGTAAATACGGTATTCGTTAGAAAGGGGCACTATAGTGGCATCGCCTGTTTGGTGCCATTACGATAACGCCACACCGCGGCGCTGATGCTACATCATACCGATACTACCGCTACGACGCAGGTCAAAATGGCGACGTCCCTCGTGTACTTCAGTTGGCTACTGGCGCGGCTAGTAGCAGTTGCGATACTGACTTTTCTAGATGGCGCTAACTATGCACCATATTTATCAGTTTAGTTAAAAACTGGCGCATTCTTTAGAATCATCAAATCTAAGCCAACCCTAGAGTTTCATATATGATTATTTGAAAAAAGAACTATTGGCCTAGATTCGAATAAGTACGGTATATTGCTTAGTTACAGATCAAAAAATATTTCTCAGAAACAGATACTGCAAACTGTCCAAATATTTCAATAAACAAAATCAATTCATTACATTTTGTATCATAAGCAGCCAGAAAGCTCCAGTGAAATCTCGATATAATGAACTTCAGGGGACCGCGACAAATTGTTCGTTATTTTGAAAGCTCGTTATACTGAAAGCCAAAATTAACCATTCCACCCATCAACCCATCAGTTGTCACTGTATGAGCTATTGACAGAAACGTCTGTTAGCTCTCAACTCGTGCTGTTGCTATTTTCCATAGATTCCACCGCCACACACCGCCGAAGCAACGCATAGTAAGAGTGGCGCGCGCTAGATGGATGCTGGTGCCGAGAAGAGGAAACTCCAAGTCGCCTCGATCCAGTTTCACGCTCCCAAAGAAATCTGATGTATTTGGTATTTCTCTACACTGCTGCCAGCTAACTGCTTGGCAAAGCATGAGTCAGGCCAGCAGCTCGTCAAGGGCAGGATATCTTGGTTAACTGACACCTGCTGCCAGTGCCACAAATAATTTCACGTGATTCAGTATGTTCACAAAATACCAACTGTGCTGCAGTACACGTGCAACAAAGCAAACAGCATATAAGCCCTAATGCAGTTGAAATCCCACACTGCTACGCAGGCTTCCGATCCCACCCGCCGACCAAATTACCAACTTCAAAATACATCTGGGGCAACTAAGCATTTGAAGGTGGACCTGCCTGGAGAATCTTCTGGACACCACGTGCAATGTCGTAGTGCTCTTGCCCGACAACGTTGGGGTCCATGATACGAGAGGTAGAGTCCAAGGGGTCCACTGCAGGGTAGATTCCGAGCTCAGCAATACCTCGGGACAGCACAGTGGTGGCGTCCAAGTGGGCAAACGTTGTGGCTGGCGCAGGATCTGTCAAGTCATCAGCTGGCACGTAGATGGCCTGCACGGGAGCGTACAGTGCTGTAATCATTATCTTGAGAGAATATCACTCAAGACAAACAGCACATCAACTCATCACTGCTACAACCTCAATGAATCTTAGCAACTAGGCATGGTGTACCAATACCGAATAGTAGATTTCAAGTTTAATATTAAATCAAATCAAGAAAAGTAAAAGCCCAATATCAAATCAATAATTAAATACGTATCAAGTTTTTTCACAAAATTTAATGCTTATAGTTTCAGCAAGAAAATATGGTGCTGCATATGCTCAGGAGTGTCCTAGCATTGCGCAACAAGAATGTAACAAGCCACCAGCAACTTAGATACATGTAAATCAAGATATACAATATCATCATCATCAGCCTATATTTATGTCCACTGCAGGACAAAGGCCTCTCCCTGTGATATCCAATTACCACTGTCTTGCGCTAGCCGATTCCAGCTTGCGCCTGCGAATTTCCCAATTTCATCACTCCACCTAGTTTTCTGCAGTCAACTGCGCTTCCCTTCATTTGGTATCCATTCAGTAACCCTAATGGTCCACCGGTTATCCATCCTACAGATTACATGGACTACCTAGCTCCACTTTTTCCGCTTAATGTCAACTACAATATCGGCTATCCCCATTTGTTCTCTGATCCACGCCACTCTCTTCCTGTCTCTTAACGTCAGGCCTAACATTTTCCGTTCCATCGCTCTTTGTGCGGTCCTTAACTTGTTCTTGAGCTTCTTTGTTAACCTCAAAGTTTCTGCCCCATATGTTAGCACTGGTAGAATGCAATGATTGTACACTTTTCAACGAGAGTGGTAAGCTCCCAGTCAGGATTTGGCAATGCCTGCCGTATGCTCTCCAACCCAATTTTATTCTCCTGTAAATTTCTTTCTCATGATTAGGGTCCCCTGTGAGTAATTGACCTAGATAAATATACTCTTTTACAGACTCTGGAGGCTGACTGGCTATCCTGAATTCTTGTTCCCTTGCCATGCTATTTAACATTATCTTTCTGCGCTGCATATTAATCTTCAACACAACTCTTACGCTTTCTCGGTTAAGGTCCTCAACCATTTGCTGTAACTCGCCCCCATTGTTGCTGAATAGGACAATGTTATCTGCAAACCGAACGTTGCCGAGATATTCGCCGTTGATTCTCACTCCTAAGCTTTCCCAGTCTCAGAGCTTGAATACTTCTAAGCATGCAGTGAGTAGCATTGGAGAGATTGTGTCTCGTTGCCTGACCCCTTTCTTGATACCTAACTTTCTACTTTTCTTGTGGAGAACCAAGGTTGCTGTGCAATCCTTGCAGATATTTGCCAATATACAGTTAAACCTGCTTATAGCGAACCTCCATATAACGAATTCCTGGATATAACGAAGTTTTTGTATTCCCCGCCGTGACTTGCATGTACTTGAAACCTCTACGTAACGAAGTGGCAGTGGGAGACCCCCTCGATATCACGAATTTTCCCCGCCGACAACCTAGAGATTTCGCCCCAAATTTTGTCATTTTTGCGCGAGCAGCAACCGGAAGCACCTTCTCCGCCGCGCTGGAATTCACGGCGCGAGAGCGAGCCCACGTGTGCGTGCGTGCGAGCGTGCGCGAGGCGGGCCTGCATTCCTCGACCCGGCGATCTTGCCGCCGTGGGCGTGACCTTTCCCCTTCCCTTCATTCAAACCTGACCCCACTGCTTGTTGCAGCTGGCCCAGCCCGCCAAGCCGGCACTCCCCTTTTCCTGTTGATGTTGCCGAAGGAAAAAAAAAAAAAACGTGTATTTTTTTTTTACATCGCGCTCGCTGCGTCACTCTGTGGTTACTGCGCAAGTCTCTGCGCTTCACTTCACTAACTTGACACTAGGTGACACTATACAGCACGACGACGCCATCGTGTTGCTTGCTCTACCTTTCCGACGCCTCGCGCTTGTGCGAAACACGCGTCCACGCATCCTGTACCTGGTGTGACATTCGAAGGATGAGTGCTTCGACGAAGAAACACGGGGTATTGACCTTGTCTGCAGTTCACTTTGAAGATAAGCCCGCGCGGGTGCACACTTTTTCCACATCGCAGAACGCTTTCAAGATACGGCGGTCGCCGCCGAAGCAAACGCCTCCCTTTCTCGCCTCCCCCACCGTGCCTAGTGCGGAAGCGCACTTCCGCCCCCTTCTCCCTCGCGCGCGCGGGATTGAGTCGGCTGACCCCCGCAAGCTTTCACTCACACGCAGCGTACGGCGCGCGGCGACGATGTTGCCGTGTTTGGATTTTACACGGAACCTCAAAGCGACGTCTACGGGGACGGCACAAATGCGCTTCGCAATAAAATGTGCTTCTGCGCGGTTACTACTCCGACGGCGACAGCGAATTCGCACCCACTACCGGCAGCTTCTCCGCGTTACCGGGAACTTATCTCGAAAGCCATACTTTTGTGCGCGGCAATCGGCAGAAAATACGTCATGATGGCAATGTTAGTTCACTATCGCTGGCGACCTGTCGTCCGGGCGTCGCAACTCGAGAATCGAACGTCTGCGCACATGAGATTTTGCCGATTTTGTGCCTGTGCGTGTAGAAAAAGAAAAATAGTACGCACTAACCGTTTGGTGGGCAAGGAGCGAGTACGGCTTAAGTGGTCAGCCAATACATGGGGTTCAATGCAGGCTGGGTGGGGGAATCTTCGCGACTACGTAAACCGCAATTACGCATTAAGCAGGTACGCATTAACGAGGTTTGACTGTACTATCCTTACTTCGTATAGCTGTCTGCTAATTTGCTGTCGCAATCGCAAAGACCTTCACCTTTCGGGCGAAACTGGGACTTTTGTGGTCATTGCAACTTTAGTGTATTGGGGGTAAATCTTGAGCGATAGTACATACGGTAAGCGTTTCTTTTTTCCAATTTTTGTGCCGAACCTGCATATAACAAAATCCTCTTTATAACGAAGTTTCTTGGGAATTTGTCAATTTCGTTATATCCAGGTTTAACTGTATTCACGTATGCATCCTGTACTCCTTGGTTGTGCAATGCCTCTATGACTGCTGGTATCTCTACCGAGTCAAGAGCCTTTTCATTGTCTATGAAAGCCGTATAGAGAGGTTGATTGTACTCCGCAGATTTCTCCATTACCTAATTGATGACATGGATATGATCCATCGTAGAATATCCTTTCCTAAAGCCAGCCTGTTCTCTTGGTTGGCTGAAGTCAAGTGTTGCCCTGATTCTATTTGAAATTACCTAGGTAAAAATTTTATACAATACTGAGAGCAAGCTAATGGGTCTATAATTCTTCAATTCTTTAACGTCCCCCTTATGGGTGAGTATAATGTTGGCGTTCTTCCAGCTTTCTGGTACACTTGAATTTGTGAGGCATTGCATATAAAGGGCCGCAAACTTTTCAAGTATATCTCCTCCATCCTTGATTATAAAGACAGTTATTCCATCTTCTCCAGCAGCTTTTCCATATACAATATGGTCTACTCTTATTAAAGGGAACACCAAAAAATCATGAGCCATTACAGTCTGTGAAGGTGGATGACCAGTGAAGCTGTTTAGCACACGACATAGAGGTGACACAGAATGGGGAGGCCGCGTTTAGTCCAGACTCCCAAGGAGCAACGCGCCTACGAAAAGCGACGGCAGGAACAGACGAGAATGCAGTCATTGCCGGGAGTGTGCACTACATGCGGCCTCCTCATTGCGACGAGTGAAGTGAAATTCAAATAGAGAACGCCCCCTCGTCATATACACGCGCCACGGCGCCGCTGCCTCGGGAGAGCGGCAGGAAACTAGGCACGCAAGCAGTGGTAACGCCAACAAAGAGAGGGCGTAGCAAATGTAGACATGGCCGATGCGGGTCGGTCTTTTGGGCCAAGATCCAATCATAGTATCTGTTACCCTTGTTCCTCGGATCTCTATAGGTGCCAGGTGTGACAAGGGTAGGTCAAGGGCGCGTTGCAGGTCCCGAAGCCCACCACCCGGAATCCACATAGGTATGTGCCATTGTGCATGGGCCCTTTTTGCACATCACCAGGATCTCCCCACATTTTTGCACACGCACACGAAAAATGCACGGAAGCCTAGCCATAAACAGCTTCGCTGTAATTAGTCAATGTTTCTGTGGTAGACAGTATCTGGCAGTTGCAGCCAAATCACGTCGTCGAATCCAAGCTGACCCCCCCGACTTTTGTACTTTATTTTGACAAGTATTCACCAACATAAATCCAAGTAAATGTGTTAATATGCTGGCGAGGAAAAGACCAGGAGGGCTGCCCACCTGTACAGAGGTGATGGAGCCCTTTTTGGTGGTGGTGATACGCTCCTGCATGGTACCCATGTCTGTGGCCAACGTAGGTTGGTAACCCACAGCAGAGGGGATACGGCCCAACAGGGCAGACACCTCGGAGCCAGCCTGGGTGAACCTGCACATCAGTAACATGGCTAATGTTCAGCCGCCCTTAGAGGCATGCCATTTTCAAAGAGATGTCAAAGGACAGCATTGAGGCAAGCTAACTTTTGTACCTTAGGAATAGCAAGATGACACTTGTGAGAAGTGTTAACTGTATAAGCCAGCCAGCAGTGTCAAGACATCCACACAGTGCAACTCCTTCGGCAGCATGAAGCACATAGATGCTTCAGTTTCAGTGTTACCGACAGACTCTCCGGGGAGCCTCCATAAATATTTACAACTCAATGAACCACAATTTTTTACCTAAGCGAACAGAAAAGAGAGGGGGGGAAGTAAAAAAATTCACCTACGATTACCACACTCCCTAATGCGAAATTTGAGCGCAGCTCTATAGGTGTTCATTTTGATATATTGGCTGGCGCAGACAATCTGTCTTGCGTGGCACGTTGCAAATGGAGCGAAGTGTGGCGCAACTGCCTCGCTAATTGGGAGATCGCAAGAGGCAGCGTGTGGGTGACGTATGACAAGTTGTAATAAACTACATCAATTTTACCATTGAAGTTTGTTTTTCAGACCACCCGATTATTTAAACCATTTTTCTGACTCCGTCCATGTCCAAAGATTCTATCAGCTACTGTACTTTAGCTTCGCAAGACTACCAACAAATCAGCACTGTAGCTCCAATTAGGACAATGAGTGATGTGCCAAGCAGACCTCCCAAGCAAAAAATACAATGTGTATGCCATTGCCCTAAGCTGGAGAGTGTTGCAACCTGAAGATGTTGTCAATGAAGAGCAGCACGTCCTGTCCTTCCTGGTCACGGAAGTATTCAGCCACAGAGAGACCAGTCAGGGCCACACGGGCACGGGCACCAGGAGGCTCGTTCATCTGGCCGTACACGAGGGAGACCTGGAGCAAGAGTATTAAAAAGGGTTCATAGCTGCTTTTGGAGAAAAATTCAGGGGTTTTTAAGAACCTTGTGGGGATTTGCGACTCTCACGCGTCTCCTGTGGTCCGGCTTCACCGCGTGGCTAAGTGCTGGCAGGGGTCGTAGTGGTTGCGGCGCGTTGCAAGAGATGGCGCGAGTGTCGCGATGCTAAGGCCACCGAACGGCGGGGTGACTTGGGAGAAAAAGGTCGAAGGCGTTCTCTCTTTGGATTGGGATCGGCGGCCAACACGCACGAACGCTTTGCGCGTGCGCCGGCCCGCTTCGCGCGAGGCTAAGAGCAGGACACCGGTATAGACGAACACGTATCGTTCGAGCGCACCACCGTTCGTGTGACTGTACACGTGAACAACTGACGATGGTGTCATAGCATGGGGCGAACGTATTCGCTCGCTATCGGGTCGCGGTGAGTCGGACTTCTTTGATTTGTCGCGCGCCCATGTGAATGTTCTATTGGCTGTAATTCGGCTAGTGTGCATTAGTGTATGAAAGGTGCAAGAAATGCCCTTTTGATTGTTTGCACTACTGTGTTGTCGTTCCTTTGTCCCAAGAGCCCGTGTGAGGCCCCACAACCTCAACCTCTTTCGCTACCGTGGGGAAAATGGCAATTTTTTGTAGGTTACACTGGATATTTTATTCTGAAGAAACTATTGCGCTCCAATATTTTATGCAATACATGAAAGCACAGTAGAATGAATTAGCTTTTTCAGGCATACAACTTTTAGATTTACATCATTAAAAAAAATCTAAATTGCCAAACACACCACTGTGAAATAGAGTAGAATAGAATTGTAAAGGTACACTTGTGTCTGAAAAGAAAAAAATGCTAAAATTTTTTAAACATACAAAATGTTTCGCTACCCAATAGCCACTACAGTCGAATCCCCCCTACAACGAACACCGCTACAACGAAGATTTTCCGTCAGCTGCTCATAGAAAGCAATAAAAAAAATGTCTCTTCATATGAAGTCTTTTTATTCGGTATTTCCGCTTCAACGAACTCTTCAAGAACGAAACTGGGACTGAATTGAAATTGGAACTGTGGAGTAGTCAAATTAGAAAGCCCTTCCAAAGCTGTGACCATCATATGTCCACTTGAATGAGGTTTACGCGAACGAAATCAAACTCAAAGTACCGATTTACGCCATTGCAATTTATAGTCACCACGCGCCTTCAGAAGACTGCACGGTTTCACCACAATCGCTGCCATTTTCTGTTGTGTATCCGGTCAAAATGGCTACGGCAACGAAGATGCATTAATTTCTCTTACATATGATCGCCGAGGCAGAAAGCGGAATAAAAAAATTTCGCAGTTTCGCCTGAAAGGCGAAGCATCGATTGTGATAGCAGATTAGTAGACAGCTATACGAACTAAGGATAGTAGCTTTATCGGCCGTATAAACTTGTAAACATTCGCTTACTAACTAAATTACCAAGCCCGGTGTCACGCAGGCACAGGTAAAACACATCTCGCTCGATGACCACGGAAACTGTGTCAACACGCTGAAAGACTGCGCTGAATGAGACGTCTCTCACTTCAACGCGGACTAAACGTCGAAATCACAGCGCACACGACTACCGGCACTAGTTGCACTTTGCCCACATCGCAGATCGCTTTGAAGATGAGGCCTGCGCGGGCGCGCACTTTGTGCATGTCGCAGGTTGCTTTCAAGATACGGCAGCCGCGCCGCAGCCGCTGTTAACATAATGCCAACGTCTCATCAGGGGAAAATGACAACCCCCTTCACACACTGACTCCGGCGAGTGCTTTGAAAGTAATGGATCCTTTTGACCTCATCTTAACCCTTTGAAGGTTTTTGCTGTATCTATACGGCGGCGGTTTTCTGTCCCACAAGGTCTTTGCCGTACGGGTACGGTTTCGATCCTCTGAAATTTCGTGCCATAATGACGATGCATGCTCACCGGGAGGTGCTGCCACCTTTTAGGACTTACAAGAAGCGTTTGACATTTGTGCTACCTCCTTGCGGAGATAAACAGAACTGATTTCTAGTTTCAGCGCGTGCGTCGCGCAGACTGCGGCAACACCCCTTTCGCGGTTTCGGTTTCGCTGCGTGATCGCAACGGAGGCGCGCGAAACGCGATTTTTCTCTTTGTCGGCACTCGCTTGAAGGGGCGGTGAAGTTGATTTCTATCTTTATTGGCGCTGCTCTTAGCTTGTTTATCACCGTCACTCACGAGGTATTCTCGCTCTCTGCGGCAACGCGCTTTCGGTTCCGCCGCGTGATCGCAGCGGAGGCGCGCGAAACGCGAGTTTTCTCTCTGTCGGCACTGTCTTGCAGTGGCGCTGAAGTTGATTTCTATCTTGATTGGCGCTGTATTAGCTTGTTTATCAGCGCCGCTCACGAGGTATTCTCGCTCTCTGCGGCAACGCGCTTACGCAGTTTCGGTTGCGCCGCGTGATCACAACGGAGGCGCGCCAAATATGAGTTTTCTCTTTGTCGGCACTCTCTTGCAGGGGCGCGGCGGAAGTTGATTTCTATCTTGATTGGCGCTGTCTTAGCTTGCTTATCAGTGCCGATCACGAGGTATTCTCGCTCTCTGCGGCAACGCGCTTACGCGGTTTTGGTTCCGCCGAATGATCGCAACGGAGGCGCGCGAAACGCGAGTTTTCTCTTTGTCGGCACTCTCTTGCAGATGCGACGGAAGTCGATTTCTACCTTGATTGGCGCTGCTCTTAGCTTGTTTATCACCGCCGCTCACGAGGTATTCTTGCTCTCCTTGTTAACCGAGTTTCCGTGGAGTTCTTCAGATGCACGGCAAAGCGGCGAACGCACTGCCCGTGCGTTCAGACCTCTGCCCAAGGCAGCCGCACGCCAACACAACTTGTCGCCCCAAGAGAACAGACACGCGTTTTTGGTGTGCAGACTGCGATAAGGCGCTGTGCGTAGAACCGTGTTTCAAGGAATACCACACTCTGAAATATTATTGACCATTTGGAGTTCTGAATGATGCCGACATCAAAATACTGTTTCAAATTTTTTTTTCACTATTCCCGACTTTATACATTTTGTACATTCAATATTCGCAATAAAGTAATTTGACCATCTGGGAAAGTTTTTTTCAAAATAATTCGACCTTCAAAGGGTTAAAAGTTATCAGAGCCCACGACAATGACATTTCGATGGCTCTTAATGGACTGCGAGACTCGCTTAACGCCTTTGCTTGCCATGAAGCGTAAGAATTCCAGGCTGACCGACTTCTGGAAATAAAACTTCCGGTAAGTGCAAGCTTGCCGACTTTGTCATAAGTATACAATGAAATTGTGATAATTCAAACTGCTTCGTTGCGACGGTGCACGCACTGCAAAATGAGTGTTTCGTGATCGGTCGGGCACACGCGTTGGTTTAGGTGTCGGCCGCAATGTACGAAAAATGCTGTAACAGCAGCGCGAAATGCATCCTCTCGTGAAGTTGACACTTTATTGACAGCCTTCGGTACGTCTAAATCTTTGCCCCCACACCATCACGAAGATTTTCCGGCCGATGGTTTCGGTTTCGTTCGCAGTTTTGCCATTTGGCGTACTATATACATACCAATTTCGCGTGAACGATGTTCCGCCAGAACGAAATTTTTCACGTGTCCTGTGAATTTCGTTGTAGCGGGACTCGACTGTCTCTGAAGAAACCAAAATTTCTCCTTGAAAACTACTTTGGCTACAAAAATTTAACTGGAAGCCCTACAGCTGGGCATGCCATGCACCAAAGCAGTTCCTCAATGTGGAACACAGGGATACACTACAAGTCTTGCAGTAAACCTGCTTTCTGCTGCATTTTGCTGTTACATTTCTTGCAGTTTTGGTATGTCCCCATGTTAGCTGGTTCGTCCTGAATGGCTTGTTAGTGGAGAAGTAGAAACTAGCGGTGAATCTTTAAATTCCTGGTTGAATTAAGTATTGTGCTCTGAATATATGTTCGCAGGCTATACGAATCCTTCTTACAAGTAACTGCAAGTTAGGGGTGTGAGTTGATGTAAAGCAGGCTAAACGTGCAAAAAGCAGAATTTCAGAAATTATCAGGAAAGGCAGCTAATAAGAATGCTTATTCTGGAGCAGTATGTGCATTTCTTTATTACAGGGAGAAACTACAGGCTACACAACGGACACGATGTGGCAAAATCCCCCCCCCCCCCCCAGCAGAACAACTTACATAACTGCTATACTATACTTATCAAACAGTGGGTAGAGTACAAACAAGTGAACTCAGTTGACAACCCCTTGGTCAGTCAGAAACACGCTCGGCACCAGTGTGTCCATAATCCTTGCAATGCGCAGCATCTCAATATCGGGCAGATTACACTACAGCCATGTGTAATTCGTGCTGAATCTATTTAGCAAAAATATTGTAGTAACCTGTTAAGGGCTGCCTTTCAATAATTGGCACAGTGGAGACAGAATAGCTAGTGCTTAGAATGGTATACCATTAGGAAATTGTAAAGAAAATATGAGGTCTTATGGAAGAACAAAAGGTGATACCTTAGAGCTCTTGTCCTTGAGACTGATGACACCACCTTCAATCATCTCGTGGTACAGATCATTGCCCTCACGGGTACGCTCGCCGACACCAGCAAACACGGAATAACCACCATGCGCCTTGGCCACGTTGTTGATCAGCTCCATAATGAGTACAGTCTTGCCGACACCAGCACCACCGAAGAGACCGATCTTGCCTCCCTTGGAGTATGGCGCCAGCAAGTCTACAACCTGGAAAAGGCAGCATGCGACGAGCTCAGATGATGATCAAGCAAAACAAGGTTTTGATTTCCAAGTAAGGCCAGTGTGCTCAATTGTCTTAGCATTATGCTTGCCTGAACTCGGAGAGGGATTACATGTCAAATGAAAGCGTTGGAGTATGCTTCCTTTGCTGCATCGTACATCATGGTTTGTCTTAAATTCTCATAGCGTTTGGAAAGAAAATTACTTTAATTGTGGGGTTTTAAGTGCCAAAAATACAATATGATTACTAGGCACGCTGTAGTGGGAAATACCAGATTAATTTTCACCACCTGGGCTTCTTTACATGCACCTAAATACACGAGCATTTTTGCATTTGAGAAAGGAAGACAAGTCTAATACAGACGAAAGCCAACTTCTCTGCAAAGAATGTTTATATTTACACATGTATTTTGGTATGGTTCTTGGCATTTGCTTGTTTTGGTCAATAGTAATTCCAGCAAGTTTGAACACTACATTCTATTCCTGCTGCACAAATTCTGGTAGGAGCAGGTCTCAACATCTTGGTGATACATTCAGCCTTCATTTTACGAGAGCCCAAGCATCCCAAGCACAATATAACTAGCCCGCACCAATAAGCTGCTCCACTTGACTGTTCTGCAGGGTTTCGGTTTTATCCGATAAATTCCTTTTTCTATTTCTAAGCTGATGCCCGAAAGATGCTACCCTTGGTGCGAGACACATAACTACCAAAGGAAGTGTAAGACAGCACAGCTACTGCACTTAGGTTTACAAACCCTATCCATTAACCCACACCATGGTACTGGCTAACATGCCTCACTATTCGAATAAGAAAATCAACTAGAGACATCTCAGCCTTTGCTGCAGCACATTTGCGTTATTTTTGTGTGCCTGAAAGAATATGTTGCACTACCTTGATGCCTGTGACGAGAATCTCCTGCTCGACACTCATCTCAACAAACTCCGGTGCCTCCTGATGGATGGAGAGGAACTTGTCCGAGTTAATGGGGCCCCTTTCGTCAATGGGCTCGCCAATAACATTCATGATACGACCCAAAGTTTCGGGCCCGACAGGGATCGTGATGGGCGACTCTGTGTCCCTCACTTTCTGGCCACGCACAAGACCCTCCGTACCGTCCATGGCAATGGTGCGCACAGTGCTTTCTCCTGCGGAGGAAAAAGAAACCACCAGTGCTCAGTTAACAGTGATCACACCTGCAACAGAATTTAATTCAGGAGAGAAAGCACCCTCACCTAAGTGCTGTGCCACCTCAAGGACAAGTCGTGACTTGCGACCTTCAACCTCGAGAGCGTTCAAGATGCGTGGCAAGTTGCCATCGAACTGCACATCCACAACGGCACCAATGACAGCCACAATGTGTCCGGTGGCTGCCTTAGGACTCGCTTGTGCTGCTGCATGTCGTCTGTTCACAGGATCTGGAAGAAACGAAATTACAATACTCTAATATTTTTGTGGCAGCTCAACAACTAAAAACAGTTTCAGTTTATTTGTCCTGCTTATTTACAGGAGCGGGAGGAGAAGCTAAAGGCTATTCAGTCAGACGCAGCTAGACTCTCAGGCCAACAAGCAGAGGTATGCATTAATTAAACGGCGATGAAAATCGGCAAGTAAATATCTTACCTTATAAAAAATCAATTTGCTATACTACTATACAACACTATGAAAACAAAACTATTTACAATACTCTAGATGTATATACCAACTATCGTACTATACATGCAAAAACAGCAATAACCACATCAATGACAAGTAAAAAAAACTGCAATTACAAGAACTGATTATATTCTATCAAAGCAGATTTGAAAACATTTGTACAAACAACACTGATATCACTGAAGTTGTTTAGGTGATTTAACACAGGTATTTGATACTCTACACTTTGTAGAAGTTAGTGAAAACTAATAAGATGTCACGGCAAAGAAATCTAGACCGAGCATCTAGCACTTACGGCTCGTGTTCTTCCCGAGACAATCGAGGCCAGGTACATCAAGCCCTTTGTTTTGGCTTTTTTCTGTTTTTTTTTTTACATGAGTAATGTATGTTCTGGTGTGATCCATGCACATTTCTCTAGCTCACCTGCACATGATTCTAGTGATTGTAAACCTGTCCCAAATCGTTCTTGTTATTTCATATAGGAGGTATTCACGTGACGTCATCCGCAAGGGGCGCTAGTGCCCGGCGCGGCAGTCGCCATACCCATGGTCGCGAGCGCGGACGCCACAGCACGACTACCACCAAGGTGCATGGCTGTGCGTGTTGTTTTCATCTTTTTTTCCCAGTGGACGCCGCATTGAGGTGTTCAGAAGATTTGCTTCTATCATGGTTCGCTCAGTGTGCGGTTAAGCACGTACTCGCATCGACTGAAACAGCCTGAAAAGTCGCACTATATGAAGAAAAGCTGCGCCTATGCGGTGGTGTTGACCCTCGACTTGAACGAATCGAAAGTGAAGTGCGAAGCTAACCTTTTGCCACGTGTGGATTTCACAGACATTAAGGATTACCTCGTCCATGTAACGAGCTTCATAACTCGAGAGCAGCTGAAATCTTACAAGGCTTTGGAAGCTCACAATTATCTTACCAGCGGTTGGGTGCAGGAACCGCCCCTCAAAGCCCTCGCCGACAGCCGAGTGGTCACCGTTGGCAGGGTAAGCTCATTTATTTTCTTGCAACACCGTCAAGTGTTGTGTATTGAAGCGATGGCGTGATGTCGAGCACTGATGTGTTTCGAAAATCGTCGCGTTACCAGAACGATTTCATTACTCTGCGCAGCGTCATCGGCAGCAACGCAAATGTGCCGACTGTTCAATCAAAAAACGTGCAATCATTTCGCATTTCTTCGCTGATTTAAGCGCTGTGTACCGCAGCGATCGCGCATTGTCGAGAACTGATGTAGTTTTTTCAATTTGCTCGTTACACGAGCGATTTATGACGGAGCATCGGCAACGGCGTAAATGTGTCGATTGTTCGATCGCAAAACGACCAATCTCTAATCCCAAAAACTAACTGCCGAGACACTAATATTCATGCATTATGCCAACATGTTCGTTTTTAGCATTCCTGATGCACGCGTGTGTACTGTGGGGTTGCTAACGCTCATTGGCAAACAGCCTAGTTCTGGCTGCTGCGACACAACTGCGATGTTTGTGCGTAAGCATGGTTTTTCTGAACGCGCTCCGAAGTAACAATCCTTAAGGAAAAGCTTTCATAACTATTCTTTTCTTGCCAGCTTATTCTCACTTTTATGCAGGTTCTACACTCCTAGTCACTGAATGAGAAACCACTGCACCCCTGGCTCCTCAGTGTTGACACTTCATTTGTCCGTGCGCACTGATGCGCGATTACTTTTGGAATGTGGAAAGAAAAACAACCTCCGCCACATTTTCGTCCTTTGCACTCTTCCGCGAGTGGGCACTGCACCCATACACTCCGCAGTTCAGCATAGTGCCAGGAAAAAGTCAAGTTGAAGGAAAAGAAACATCCACAAGCACCAAACAGCGGCCGCCAAACATCGGACCGTCATGGCTTAGGGCGGTGCTCAATGAATACCTCCCATTTCCTAATAAACACTTTGAATATGTTAACCCATGAAATGCGCAGTTAGGCTAATGTTCAATTTCTGAAATATTACAACCTAAAATAAAAGGTCAAAACTATAAGCCTATTATGATGAGCATACTTGTAGACTTTACAACTCTCTTGTGTTTGTATGCTTTTTCTCAAACTAATTGGACTGCTAATCTCCAAGACTTTAAATTTCACTGATCATTTCACATTACCTTAAATTTTCTGACATCTAGAGTAACACATTTCTTGGAAAACACTCTTCCTTTGCGAACAAATGCCTTGTTCAGGCTCCAATTTTAAGACACTACTGCCTTTATCTTATCCAATTCTACACTTTTCTATACTTGTAAACAGCTCTGAAACACCATTACCAACTCGGGCATGACAGTGAGGCACAACTTGTAGGCGAAATTAGGGAATGCTAGAAGTTTAGCAAAGAAAGTGCCTAAAAATGCTGAGTAGGTGCATGTACTGAGGCAGAAGTCTTCCGAAAAGTAGAGCTGTGATATGCTATCAAGTGCATGTACTCTATACAAAATGCACGATGCATGCACTTTACATATGCAGCACTTTTCGGCAACCTTGTACGTAGTCAAGGCAGGTCCGGCCGAAAGGCAAAAGCTGTACGTTGCCATTTTATAAGGCTGTTGATGAACCAAAAACAGCTCCCGCACAGTCATCGAGCTTTCGACACGGTGCATGGAACTTAGGCTTCCTCCTCATCTGGCTACCTAAACGGAGAGGCGAGAATTTGGAAAACCTATACACAGGAAAATCTTGTCTAGTCTAGATTCTTCTGTCTATGAAACGGAAGCTGGAATGCGGGCACCAGCCGAGCACTCACGCTGGATGCCAACGACGGCGGATAGCAGGGGTCACAATGAGGGCATACTTAACGAAACAAGTGAAAGGAAAATTTTGGCAGTGCTTAGTAACTGGGCAAGCGTGAAACACGACTTCATACAAGGCACACCATACCACAGAAAGGTCTACGGAAAATGAGGTGCACGGAGCGTCGGAGAACAGCGAGAGCCGGCCCACTTATCACCGTTAGGTGACCTCTGCATGGCCGTAGTTTTTCGATAGCAAGTTTAAAAAAAAAAAAAAAAAAAAAAGCAGCCAGACCTATTGGGAACATCTGATCTTTCGAGACGAACTGCCGCAGGTAGCCAGGGGTCATCTCTGCGAGGTTTGACCGGCTGGAAGAAGCATGGACGCCGGCACGCGGCCCCAACCAGAGCTTTTAGACAGGTAGGTTCATCTTTGAACACGATTTCTGCAAGCGCAGACAAACCTCGCAACCCTAATGCTGTTGGTGACGACATTTTATCAACAATGCAGCAGTATTTTTTGCGGGCAGCCCAGTTGTAGTCGGCACGGTTAACCCTAATTGACCCAACATTTCCACCCAAGGGCAGAGAGCGGTCGGCGCCGACCAGGGACAGGACTGTTCCACTTACGTGTTGCACACAGCGCCGGAAGCAACTTCGAGCTCGCCCCGTTAACTTTTACTAAAGAGGCGGCAGGCTTCGCCGCTTTTAGCACGCTAGAGCAGGCTCTTCCCACGACGCTCAGCATGATGTACCCTTGCTCCGCACGAAGGACGGACGAGGATCCGACGAGAGAGCAAAGAACAAGCGAGCAAAATCAAGCAAGTTGGAAAAGGGGAGGAGGTAGCGAAGGAAAGTAAATCACGTGGTAACTTTTCGATGCAACGTCACCAGCTGACTTTTCGACATTATCGCTAAAACTAGAGAAATGTGTGCGTTGTTTTAATCTAAACCACGACCTACTCAAATAGTATTACAGTAGGTCGTAATCTAAACCAATCTAAACTAACTTACGCAGATTATATTATTAAAATGTTATCTAAAATTTGAATGAAACATTACGGCAGTTGTTTGTCGATGCGCAACGGTGTAATACTGAATGCCAAACGGTTCCACCAGGGCGGCTTCGCGCGCCTTGTGATGAATTTGAAAACATGGCACTGGTCCGCGTTTGAAGAGCGCGTGCATGAGCGCGAGCGTTTTGTAACCGTGTTTTCAAACCCGCCCTTTTCGAAAAGTGGTGCTGTGCCGAGCGAAGTCCAGGAACACGGTTTGAGGCTGGCGCTTCCCGGGCAACTCGACATCATGGTCAAGACAACAAAGCCGTCCGCCGACCTTTCCCTGAAGTCGGTGCTGCTGGCCCAAACGGACAGGGACATGCACCACGTCGAAAACCGAGTGGCTAGTTTCAAGCACTGGCCGCTAACTGGCGACTGCATGTGCACGCCGGCGCGGATGGCCGCCGCCGGTTTTTATCATTGCCCTACAGATAACGAGCCCGACCTTGCTCGATGCTACGTTTGCCTCAAGGAGCTGGACGGCTGGGAGCCGAATGACGACCCATTCAAAGAACACTCGCGCTCGGCGAACTGTGCCTTCGTTCGCTTGGGCAAGAAAGCGGAAGACATTACAGCGCTGGACTTCCTCAACCTCGAGAAGGCCCGCGCCAGGAACAAGGCCCAGAAGTACATCGAGGTGCAAAAGGCCGAACTGGGAGAGGACATGCGCAAGGTCAAGTATGAACTGGACAAAGTGCGGAGGAAGAAGCGCTGACCGTCTGCGTGTGTTGTGTACTACAGGGCGTCAGCGATGTTGTGCTTTAACCTTTTTAAACATGCGTGGCTTTTATTAAACAATGCCGCTCATTTTATTTTAACGCTACCTTAATGTTTGACCTTTAGCTGGCCAGCAAAATTTTGGCTTTTGCAACCATCGCTTACTGAGCTGCAAAAAGAAAATGGGATGCAGTTCCGCCACAGCTCCCAAGTACTTTTGTCAAGTGGCCGGCTGCAGACTGCACAAGCGTCCGCAGATGGCTGCCTCGCGGCAGCGGCTAGGTTCCACTTTTACCGAGTATGCTTGGTCTCATTGCGACAATGACCTGTGCATTTTTTTTTTTTTTTTGCAAAAGATGGCTACAAACTGGACCAATTGACCACTCTATACAAGTGAGATTCCAACTGTAAGAGTGCCTGGAATAATGTCAGCAAGAGCTCAAAGCCTGCTCTGTGAACGTTCTCTTGGTGCAGCAATGCAGCTGCTTGCAAGCACAATAAATACACTCAACAACATTGTTGTGTTGAACCCTTTTATTTTTTGCTGGGTTACAAAATAGCTCAAGGCACAGCTCAACAACTGAGATCTCTTTAACAAAAAGCAAATGTGCGTCCCGCAGCGATAACTTGGGGGCACACACAAACCGAACAATGTGCGGATTTAAAAATGCAATTTTTACATAACGTAACAAAATATTTCAGAATGTGCTCACTTAGCACAAACAAAAGACCAAAAAAAGGGCCTGTGGGTGAACCAAGCCAGCACAGGCTATCGTTTAACTTTAATATACATATGTAATGAAGAAAAAAAAAAGAAAATGGGGGATGGGAAAGGTGACAAGAATTCACATATGTACAATCGCAGATGTCTGCATGTAGCGGACACAATGACAACACCTGCAGTTAACACTTCCTTTTCTACAGCATTTGATGATGAAACCGCAGCAGCAGATGGAAAAATGATGGGCTGCCATGCTGCACCTGCACTTTTCACCCCTTGCTCGGAGACCGAGACATGAACACACGCATGATAATATGTACAGTCAACGTAGTGACAATGAGATGGGTGCAGCTCCACAGAGCAGCAGGGAAAACTGTGAATGCTCACAAAAGAGATGAGAATAATGATAACTCCAGCAGGCCCTGTGCACCAATTTGTCAGGGCAAAACAATTAACGACCCTTGTGATGAACTGGTCCTGGTACACGGAGCAACTGCACTGTGCGGCAGTTCGTGTCTGCATGCACTCCATGGCAGTCTGTCCCATGACTGTGCACACGATGGCCTGAAGACTGGATGACTGTGCACACGATGGCCAGAAGACTGGAAGTGGCAATGTCCCGATGAAACGTGGCTCATTCATTCTTTTGACAATACAGCTCCTTGAGCGACTTGAGTTCGTCGATGAGCGCCTTGTTTTGGTTTTCAAGGACAGCGACCCTGTTCTCCAGGCACTTGATGTATTCCTTCTTCTTTCGCCGGCACTCCTTCGCGGCATCCCTGCAAGAATGCACCGCATCAGTACACATCTACTTTCCTTGCACACTGATCTCTCTCTCTCCAGAAAGTTTTGCAGTCACAGGTGATATATAGCAGGAATAAGTATAAAATAAAACACTGCAAGCAAATAACATACAGTAAACCCTCATTAAAATGAAGTTTCTCTATTCGAATGATCACTTTAATTGAAGTGTCACAGGATCCTTACCCAAATGCATACATTTTAAACCAGAATACTCAAAGCCTGTGCTCGGCAGTCTCCACTTAGTGCGAAGAGCAAACTAACAAAAGTACAGAATCTTGAGAAGCCCGTCCAGTGGACAGGACTTGCGCATTCCACCAACAGCGCAGAGAGAGGGGGGGCGTGAGCTGTGCCAATCAGAACCTTTCCTTCTCCTTTTCCTCAACTGCAACACGAAAAAGCAGCGTTCCGACGGTGCTGCAGCTTTGCCAACTATCTCGCTTTCACTGTTACACTGAACACATGCACAACGACAGTCATTGCTCTAGTACGGGCATGTGGGTGCACAACTGGCGTAGCCAGGAGCGGTTTGGGGGGGGGGGGGGGGTGGAGGGGGTCGACGGGCGTAAGCCAACGGGCTATTGTATCTAGTAAGATTGCAGAAATTTTCGGGGGCTTTAGCTTCGTTCACGGTCTGGAAATCTTGCACCCCCCTTATCCCGACAACGACCGGTGTAGAGGTGTTAGATTTGTCTCTGGGACGCAATTGAAGGTCCAGCTGCAGAGGTAAAGCTCGTTAATATAACTGTAGAGATTTCCTTTGCCTATTAACAGCTGCACTACTGCAGTGAAGAGGCACTTGCAGTACATTGGCCCAACAATCCCAGGTGCATTGCAAAATGTATGGTGCAAATTGTATTATCTTAGGCTTAATGTCCTTTGATAAGGGAGCTGGTTACTCCATTTGATGTGATGCTGATCAGTGTCGTGCGGGTGAGCTCAGCTCAGAGATGAGAAAGGATAGGCAAAGAGGAAGAGCTACCCTATGAGCTAGTTCAACATGGCTCATCCAGGAATGTTTCATGGAGAGCGATGTCAGGGCCTATCCTCGGCTTTTTCCTTCCTCCACGTAACATTGTTCTTGTTGCAGTATTTAGTTTAATATTGCACTGGTTTGTCCAGACAAACCGAGCAATAGTTAGTTATTAGGAAAGTGTTTGCGTTGCTGATAGATCCACCATAGTGCTACCACATACTAGCCTCTTGGAATGCTCGTTTGGCAGAGCGATCGCCTGAAATGAGCGTGGTGCTGAGTTTTATCCCCATAACAAGATGCACTAAACCCTTATTAACTCGAACTCTGATATCTCGAAATATTGGTGAAGTTTTAACATTTTTTCTGGCCATGGTGTCAGCCCACACGTTTTAACAGTGGAGCTGTTTAAGCAGACCGTCAGTCCGTAACGCGTGTACAAAAAACCTCACTGAACAACGACATCATCGCACATTGCCTAGCAACCACCTCGAGAAGCGGCGTGTGCTTCGCCTCCTCTCCGTGCCACGCACATGTTGCCTTGACATGGGACGTTAAGGAGCGGGAAGGAGAGCATGCGCGCTATGCTCGAGAGAGAGAAGAGAAAATGAGAGCGAGAGAGAGAAATTGTAGCAGCACCAACGAGGCAACGCGTAGAGCTGCTGCCGACATCGTCCGCATTTCCCCGTTTCCCCGTGTTCGCGCCGAACGCGCGCAGTGTCCGTGACTGCAGCAGGTGCCTCTGGCGGCGGCTCGGCAGGTTTCGACCAGCCACGCCCCGGCAAGTGTGGAGGTGCAGCTTGGCCGTGACGTCACCAGGGAAATAAAGCTTGGAGCCGCCGCGACGGCGGCAGCTCCAGGCACACAAGTTGACTCTGTGTTGAGTACATGTGTACATGTAGCCTTGACAAGGGACGACCAAAGAAGATATGGACACCCGAAGAAGAAGCCGCTCATCTTGAAGCGCGTCGCACAGCCAAGCAAGAATCTACGCGTCAGCGGCGAGCCAATTCAGAATACAACACTTAGCATTTCCTAGTAAAACTTAGCCAAGCCTAGTAAAACCTGGAAGAAGTTAGGTCGATCACCCGCTCTGCTGTTTACTCCTTGCACCACTAGTGCAAGCTGCCCATGTTTTTTTCACCCATTATATTTTTCCGCCCGGACTCCGGATATCTCAAAATCTCGACTTCAAAAATACTAGGCAGCAGGCAAAGGGGCAGCATCGGCGGCTTCACTTGCACTCGCTTTTTCATTTGGCAACCGCTCGCTGGCCAAGCCAGATGCCGCGTCGGGTGGCGCTAGGCCAAGTGTCATACAGTCAAACCCAGATATATTGAATCTGAAGGGGATCACAAAAAAGTGCGATATATAGATAATTCGATATATAAAATAATAAGCCCTGAGGCAAACGGCGGCTTACCGATTGATGTGTCCGAGGGCTGCTAAGTTACTGCGCACCACTCAGAAAGAAAAAGCAAGCACACTTTATTTACCCGCAAGAAAAATTGCTGGATCACTTTCAAGTTAGTTCATTGCAATGCCCAAATTGATTCTTTTCTTTACACTTGCAGTGCCTATCGCTTGCGGAAACTGAAGTTGCGAATAGGCACTCAACCCACAGGATGACGCCACGAAAATCAGAAAAAAGGAAGTTGACGATCGAGGTAGCACGTGGGCTAGCCGAACAGCACTACGGGGCTCAACTGCCTGCACACACGACCCACACAGCTCAACCGACTGTACATTCCCTTCGCCACCTCCAGGTACTAGAAGACCTGAAAGTGCACAAATAACACTTTGAGGTCTTCGGCGTGGTGCCGCATTTGATATATCGAATGTGCTGGTGAATGTGCTTTCTATATACGTGTGCACCAGCCCTATGCATTTGCATGGGATGTTCAAGGGGATTTTACAGCTGTTCGATATACAAATATTTCATAATATTTGGGTTCGAAATACCTGGGTTCGACTGTACTATGCAGTTCAGCAATCGTGGTTGCATACCTGTTCTTGAGTAGGCGCAGTTCCCGCTTGCGGGAGGCTTCCTCGGCGAGTGACTGCTGGGTCTGCAGACTGGCCGCAGGTGCCATGACCACACTTTGCGCCAGCGCCTGTGATGAGCCACCGCTGCCCGTCGTCCGGATCTGGTAAGCTTGCAGGTCAGCAGCAGACACTGTCACTGCAAAGCAATGTCCGGCCCCAATTAATCTCCGCTATCATATCTGTGCCACTAAGACAGAGTGATAGCGAGTCCTATGTGAGAACAAGCCAAAAGCAGCATACAGATGTGCTGAGCTATGGCTTGCTAGTCGGCACACGGAAAGAGAGGAATGAAAACGAGGGAAATTTCCAAGTTTCCATTAAAGTGTTGCCTTTTCATTAAAGTAGACTATGCTTGCAAGTAGGAGGAACAAGATGGCAAATATCAATGCCCTAGGTCTCTTACAAGCTTTTCAGTGCAGCTGACGGTGCTATCAACCTTGCTTTCTTGCAGGCCTTCACTACAGTTTCAACATGTGCATATTTAGTCTTTAATCACATTGCTACCCATGAGCTGAGTGTTGCACAGAGATGAAAAAAAAAAAAAATGTGTTGCTGGACCAGTTCGTTTATATTAGTGAAATAATAAATAGCGCCAACTTAGATGAGGACAAAGGGGGAAGAGAGACACATATGAACAGCGAGGAAACGGTTCTAACCTGGCACAAAGAACTGTCCATCTTGTCCTTGGGCATACTGGACAATGGTGCCAGCAGCTGCGCCCGAGCCAGCGTTGGTCATGGTCAGCGTCTGGAGACCCTGCAGGCTGCCCTCTTGTGTCACAGCTGCCAGCTGTATGGCTGAGGCTGGGACCACTGCAAGCAGAACCACCACCAAAACTTGAGACCTCTTTACACGACGCAAGAAACCGCATTTAAGTGTTCAGATTTTAAATAAGTGTGTGTGCGTGTGTGTGTACTAGGTGTTGTATGCCAAAACCACAACTTGATTATGAGGCACGCTGTAGTGGGGGATTCCAGACTAATTTTGATCACCTGGGGTTCTTTAACATGCACCTAATGCACGGCACACAGGAGTTCTTGCATTTCACCCCGAGTGAAATGCGGGCTTCTTCCTGTGCCCCTTGCTTAGGTGCACAAAGCCATAGCCACTAAGGCACCGCAGTGGGTAAGTGCTCGGATAACACATCACCTTGTAACTTCATTCATGCAAAGACAAGAGAGAAGGAGTAATCTTGTCCTGAAACAAATGCAAGTTTAATACCTTTTCATTGAAAGCAGGAGCTTTTGGCCAGATTCTGCTACTTTCTGCCGAATTGAATATGTTAGGGGCCTCTCAATCTACAAAAATTTTGGCTACTACATGGCATCCTCATAAGATAATAATGAATGGGAATGATGAGAGTTTCAAAATGCTTTCTTTAGGAAATGAAATGACAATGTCCATTAGTCATCAAAACGACTTTGGCGAAGGTGGACCTTCTATGGAGATAACAAGCGACTACTGACACGATTTTGAGGCAAACTGTGCATACCTTCAGTGCTAATCAAGGTGAAAGAAAAAAAAAAAAAAAAAATCCGAGAACACCTAAGCACTTCTTACGAGTTGTGAATGCAAAAGCATTAATGTCTAACTGAACGCTGCTGAGCGGTCCTTCGAGTTATGAACTCCTTGCGGGCAAGCGAGCCCATTGAGACACTTGGCACGTTTTAAATTTGGCCTTACCAAGGCGCAGTTTGAATGCAGACAAGAGCTTGCGCGAACAAGGAACGCGCGGATAACACAGGCTTCCAAGAGCGAGGGTGATGCAGCGTCGTGGCAATGCCTTCTCCCCTCACGCAATACCACAGCAGCAGGTGTCCCCTTTCACCCGCACTGCTCCGTCGAGGCCCAAGCCAGCAAGAGCGAGCCAGCGTCACGAGCACATGAGGCGCACTCGTGACATGGCATCACCGCCAATGGGAAGTTTCGCTGTTACAGACATTGTTGGCTTTTTCACTCAATGGGCCATTTGATGTTTCCGCATCAAAAGAAGCTTCGAATATTGCATCAATATAGATTAACAAATTCTTAATTATGAGAAATTTGTTCAATACGTTACGAGTACTGGGGAAACATCAGTCATGAAACAGAAAAGAAGCACCTATCCCATGAACAAAAAAGCTTGTTTTGGATATTTTACTCTTCACAACCAGTCATCAAGAGATTGCTCAACATAGCATGCATGCATATATACATACCGAACCAGAAAGAGTAAATGACCAACAGCACTGCAAATTTAATTACATTTAATTACAGCTGCACAGAGGGCTATGATAGACGCTGTAGTGGAGGTCTTTGGGTGTACTTTAATTAAAGAACTACAGGGTGTCAAAATTCAAGTTAACTGTGGCGATGCGCGACTCTCACGCGTCCCCTGATGTTGTTTTCCCCGCATGGCTCCCGTAATACGGATTCGCCGCGTAGCTTTACGGCGGCGGAGTTGCGGCGCATTGCGAGAGAAGGCGCGAGTGTCGCGATGCTAACGCCACCGAACGGCGGGTTGACTTGGGAGCGAAAGGTCGAAGGCGCTTCCTCTTGGGGTTGGGATCGGTGAGCGATGCGGACGTTCCGCACGTGCGCCGATCCACGCTTCGCGAGACCGTCTCGCGTGGCTGGGAGCAGGGCACCGGACGAACACGGATCGTTTGAACGCACCACTGTTCGCGTGACCGTACACGTGAACGACTAGGCGTTGGTGTCATAGCATGGAGCGAACATATTCGCTCGCTATCCGGTCGCAGTGAGTCGGACTTCCTTGATTTGTTGCGCGCCCATGTGAATGTTCTACGGGTAGTAATTCGGCTAGCATGCATTAGTGTATGAAAGGTGCAATAAATGCCCTTTTGATTGTTTGCACTACTGTGTTGTCGTTCCTTTGTCCCAAGAGCACGTATGAGACCCCACACAACAAACGCATTCTTGCATTCTGCCTCCATTATGATGTAGTCACCGGGTCAGGGAATCAAGCCAGCAACCTTGTGCTCGGCAGCAGAGCACTATAGCCACTGAGCCACAGTGGCAGGTAGCAACAGTATTCACAAACTAATGAGAAACTAAAGGTCCATGCATGCAAGCAAAATATTCAGTTTACATTTGGATTGCTCGTTGGAGGCTTCCCACCTTTCAGCAGCCCAGCCGTGGTGTGGTACTGAGTGCCAGCCACTGTGATGGTGTCAGGGTCGTCGTCGTCGTCTTTCGAATCAGCCGTGAGTGACGCTACCGCACCCTGTGCCTCGGTAGACGAAAGCTCGTTTAGGATCTTGCGGTACGAGGGCCTCCGTGCCAGTATTTCTCGCCGCTTCTTGGAATCGTCTTCCGCTGTCAGCACAGCTGCCTCTCCAGAGGCATCCAACTTGCTCGCCGGAATCAACTGTAAAGACAAGCGGGGTGCTCACACTGCAGGTCCTCCCAGCCCACCATCAACTAATATCACAAAGGGTAATTAGTGCTACAAAGTGCAAATTGAAATGAGGCGTTTTATCGCTCTTCACCTGTCCCCACTGTGCCCCGGTCTTTGCAGCCTGACATGAGTTCATTACTGAAGATGCCTAATGCGCAACAAGACACAATGCAACGCAGTGAGAGGGGGCCAATGATTGTTTCTTAGCTGCAGTTATTCCTGAATGGACGCCCAGAAGAGCTGGTCAGATAAAAAAAGTGAATAAGCTAACCATGCTACTGTTAATGGGCAACTTAAAGGTGCAGAGTGAAATAGACAATTGCTCATACACAAGGGTAATGACAACTTGCATCCGGTGTGGTCTCAAATTTGGTTTCAATTTGGTCAGTGTGAGAGCAGGTTTCTGCCAGGATAATATTACATCACCTAGGATTCCTTAGTTGGTACTTTACGTACCAGTGAATTGGAAGAGTTTGGACACCTGTGATGCTATAGATGAACAACAAGATTTGAAACAAGAACCTTACATCCTATTTTTCTAAGGGTGACTGTCACAGAGGCACACAGATTATGCAAACTGCAATGTCAACACACTGTGTCAACAAAATTTTGTTTTTCCATAGCACAGAATGCTTATTGCTCAGCCAGCTCTTGAAATATGCTGTTAGTGTGCGACCCAAATGAGAATTTATTCTCACTTGCAGAATTCTATCTTACAGAATTAATCATTAAACCTCCCAGAAGGTGTGAAAATTGCCTACACAGGTTACTGAGAGGACAGTTTCCCAATTTCACTCTCTGGAGAGACTATCCTCGAGGAGCACAGCATCATTGTTCAAAATAACTGCAGTAGGTGAGCCAGTTCACTAACAATGACAAGCATCGAAGTACTGGGCATCAGCCAGCCAACGCAGCAATTAAATTATACGGCCTCCAAAATCATGCAATGGAGTGCTGTCTTAAAAGTGGCACTTTCGAACTGCTACAATGGAAGATGCCTGAAGAAAGTGGGCTTATGCAGTGGTGAGGAATATACAGCTGCAAAAATTACTTTTTAATTGCATTGTTTAATTGCGAGCAATAGTCATCATTAAAACTTTCTACTCCTCTGCTCTATTCCACTGTGACACATATCTTGGCCTTAATGTCCTTAATGTAAGATTGCCACTTGTGCAACTCTCAGCTAAAGAAAGGTTGTGCAGACAGCTGACGATGGAAAGCATACTAGGAGAGAGTGCTGTCAGGTGTTTGCATTTGTCAAGGGCCTTGATGCAACCAGTGCATCGTCAGTTAGGCTGTCCTGCTCAGAGGTCGTCTGCACAAAAGTGAGAATCAAGGTAAAGCCCTGGGTAGAAGCTACATATATGCCCCACAAAAAACCTGCCTCTGTATAATCATGCATTTTTGTCTACCTTTATGAAGTTCACCACTGATGCAAAAAAATGTCAAGTGAACATAATGAGGTACCAGCTACAAGATAACTATCTTGACTGAAAGCAGTGATACTGCATGCATATCAATGCACAGTGCTTGTAGAATTCCACTTCTCATGCCTACTGGCTTGTCAAATATCCTATGCGACACATTACCAGCAAATCCTAGAGTAATAAAACAAGCAAAGCATTGAAGTCCACAAGCTTGCACTACATGTTGCTCGCATGCTACACACAGCTAGGTTAGTGTTGTTAGCTGCAGCCACACGCAAGCACACACACACAGGCATGCTCAACTCATAAAACAAACAAAGTGCAATTCATGGCACACATGCAGCGCAAATGATCAGAAAACATGTTATTGAACCCAAAACAAAACCTCTGTACCCTTCTGCCACTATGGAACTATGCAGATATTATAGCAAGCCTGCAAGCACCATCACACCACATAAAGCAATGCCACTTCTTGCATAGGACCTGCAGTTGCACCAAATAAAAGTGGTAACTCAGCCACTCACTTCTTCTGCACATAGCCTATGCAGAGCTACTGTTTTGACTTCCTTCAAATTGGTGATTACGCATTGGGTTTAACTGACCAAGGTAATGCTTCGATAACAAGTAACCACACCAATATCAAAGAATGGATACACCACATTCTACAAATAATTGTCATGTTCTTATGCTGGTCTTTATCAGTTGTGCAGGTTAAGTGCACGGTCCACTTAAATTTGCTCATGGCTTGTGCAAGAGGCAGCTCCTACAATCTGCAGTCTACAGCAAGGACAGATTATCATAAGCACTTGCAAGCTGGTGGGTGCAAAAGCAGACAGGGAAGGAGGGGGGGGGGGGGGGGGGGGCTATACAAAAAGAAATCTAGCACCAGCAGTGCAGCTCTTTAATGAAGCAGTAGAGACACCAGATTAGCATTGTTTTTCAGCTCCAAGGAGCCAGTTTTCTTTATGTAAATTTTGCCACCAACTGCAGCCTGCTACTTTCACCTTTTACTGCCCAGTGTTTTATGTAACTCTTGCTTATCAATGATTGGACCCTACACCTCAGGAATTTTCGCAGTTGCTCAGCTGTGAAACACAGATGTGCCTTATTGCCAAATGTATCCTCGTCATATTACAAACCACAAGGGCAGTCTTCACTGCATGGTTAGAAGCGCAGTAGCTAAAGCCTGCTATTTGGTATTTCAGCAGTACATACTCATAACCAACCTGTCCTGCAAAAATACACACCACCCTTCTCACATTTTGGATAAAGATAATTGCACTGCCTATGTTGGCCAAGACATAGCATTTGGAACAAGTGTGCTCCCTGTCCTGCTGAAGCCTACATATTCTTTCCCTGGTGCCTTACATTCTGAACATGCCTGGCAGACAGCTTGCCTTAGCCGGAAGCCTAGTTAATGTTGGGCCTAAGCCACTGTGTGGTATTTTTTTTATTTTTTTATTTTTTTGATAGATGGAAACAGTGTCACACTAAATACTGACCACACTGGCATATCCAGTCACCGGATGAGCTGAGAATCTGTTGCATTTGCTTTTGAGAGAAAATTGATTTTGGGTTTCTAATGTAATACTATCACTACGAACACAGTCGAACACACCTCTTCAAAACCAATGTGCAGAGGGACAGGTTCAGGTATCTATATAGCCACACCCAAAACAGCAGCTCTCTCCTTTCAGGCTAACAAAATATAGCAGCTGGTACTATCGGGGACAAGAGTTCCCAGGACGTGCCAGCACTACCGAACTGCATTGCTGCGCTATCTACCAGGATCAGCTGCACTATCACCTGTGCTCGAGATCGCCGGACAGCGTAGGTCGCGTACAAGCTTTCCGACAGTCTCAAGCGCAGATGATAGCGTGGCCGATGCCGGCAGATAGCGCAGTGATGCCATTCGGCCAATGCTCGCGCTTCCTGGGCACTTTGTTCCCAACAGTGTGCTCTTCTACATCTTCTTCACATCGAAACATGAAGTTGGCTGCCCCACATTTAAAATAGACAAGTCTGTGCAAATCTGATGCTTTATCTTGATGTGCTCAAGTGAGAATGATGTTATGGTGTGTCCTAACAATCATTACACGACTTGTAACTTGAATTCCAGTACACTGCAAGACCCCGTAACTTCACTTCCCAAATATTTTGCAAGACAAAGATGTAACACATATTCACGGCCACTGAAATTGATGGTTTTTCTCAGCCGACACAGCAGCTTCAGTTTATTTGTCCTGTGATTGTGCCAAGGGGCTCAAGAAACAAGAGTCCCACATTTATGCCATCACATGTGTCCTCAATCAAAGGAAACAGAGCCTCAAATTTCTTTTGCCTAAGCTCCCAGTTTCCTGCAAATGTATGTCAGCATTCCTCCCCTATTTCCCCAGCAATAAAAATTTGGTGTCTCTACATTAAACAGAATGAATAGAACCAGCATATCCACTATATACTGAACAGAAAAAAAAAAATCTTCACGAAGCATATGGCAGACATGCCTGATCGTGAATTGCCTCGTAAACATGCCTCGTAAGCAAGGGCCACCGGTTGACCAAATTCAAGCATTGCACCAGCGTTCACACAATGCTCGCACAAGCAAAGAAATAAAATGACTAAGGAAATGTGTGCAGTGCAAGCAGAAGAGAAGCTCCGGGCAGCATTAGGATGACCGAAGCGCATATTTGCAAGTCCAGGCGGTGTTACCTGGACAGGGTGGACGCCAGCATCACCGTCGGCACTGTGGATCACTGAGCCCTTATTTACCAAAATGACATTCTTGCCCAACTGGAAAGAAGCAAGCAGAAAAAAAGGGGGGCCCCCCCACTTGGAGCAAGAGCAGTGGCGGCAGCAGCAGCAATGGCACGGCAGCCCCAACGCTCCTTTGCACTACTCAGCCCAGACTTCTGCGAAGACGGCTAAGTTGACCGCGTGTCACAGTCTAAACCCATGTCAGCTCAATCCAAGTGATCGCAAGCAGTGCTTCCGAACAGACTTGCCCAAGGAAGCACACAACACATTCACTGACTACAAACTAAGAGACGCTTTCAGAAGTCATCAGATTGATTGGGCAAATCCGCAAACTGCATCTAGAAAATCTCGCAACAGAATGGAAACAACCACAGCTAAACACGAACTAGCACCCACACTGTGGTTCACAGAGGTAACAGTAATAGGAAAAGAAGACATGTCTCTGCAAGCATTCGAGTGCCTGCTTTCATGCAAAGTGAAGTTGGCAACTTGCACCACGGAGGCCATGAAGTACTCCCATGACAATAGCCAAGACTTTTACAATTGCCAATTTTTTTACGATGCGATGTGCGATGCGGAAAGACCATACCTAGACACTCTACAAAACTACTGTTGCACCTAGTATGTCCCATCCAATATAGCATAACGAAATGGACATGAGGTGCTTGTACACTAAATTCCAAATGACATAGGGCATGTAGAGTATCTTATAAAGATCACATCTACACTCTGTTTCCAAAGCACATGGAGATAGCGATACTGCAGCATGGGGTGAAATTATATAAGATCTAAGCGAGCAACTCTCAGGAATGAACTCATAAGATGGAAGGTCATGTCTTGAAGTAAGCGACTAAGCAAACCTGAGTAACATGTCACTAAGAGCATACAAAAACCATCAACACTTTTCGTATAACTTATGTGACAGTAAAGGACTTGTAAATGAGAAGTAAATGACTTTCTTTATTAGGCTGCTGTAAAATGCACTGAGACAGTACCAAGTCCTTATGATTATGGAAGGGACACTAGAGAAAATATTTAGGTAATGATGGCAGCGAAAAAAACACGAAGTGCTTTTAACGAGCAATTAAGAAAGAAGCAACCCTAAGAAACTAATGGAAAACATATCTCGCAAGAGGTGACCCTTGATGGAAAGTATGAAAGGGGGCACAAGGACAAATGCCATGTACAAGCTTTATCTTATTTTATTTTCTATACTGTCAGGACCAGAAGGCATTAGAGGGAGGAGTGGAGATGATTGGTGATAGCTTCTTTGAAGTTTCTGGCACTGAAGATGGCAGTGATGGTGGCTGGAGGGTGGTTTCGGTCAATTACTTTTTCATACCATTGGTTCAGAAGTGAACATTAGCCTGCCAAGGTAACTAATTTCAGAGCCATCTATGTTACTGCGTAGTCGAGTGTTACTTCCAACAACGTATATGACATGGGGGCACGTAGAATGCCTGGTGAATGCACAAACGACAGTGGCTGCACCATCACAGATCACAACCACACAACACAGAAGAAAAAAATAAGACGAGGGTTATTTATGAGATAAGAATAAGACAAAGAAAAAAAATAATACAGAAAGGCTGATTAAAGTGTTAGAGCAAGTGTGCAGGTTACATTGCACTTCAAAATGTGCAGCAGATTTAAACAACACAAGACGAACACCCACTGAGCTGAAGTTTAAAATGTAAGAAAATACGCAAACACAGCACATTGGGGAGTCAATGCATGTGGGTGGGAAAAAAACTGCGACACTTAAAGCTCTAAAATTCTTTGTCGCAAGGTGCTCAAGCCTAACTAAACCTGACAAGCCAGTCAGGGGCTAACATAAGTGGCTTTACCACCAGTTGTGTTCAGGAGCTCCTTGGCTAGCTTAATAACGCTCATTAGTGTTGTTTGTTGTCTTGCCTGTGTCCTTTTTTACGCTCTTAATTTTACTATAAATCCTTGCCTAGCATCCACTAAAACAAGCACAGAAAGAAGGTGTGAACTGAGATTGCCCGCAGCCTACAAATGCCAGCTGGGAGGAAATGTTTCTACCAGCTACACTTCCTGGCGCGGCATGAAAACATGAGCAGTAGGGGACGGAATGTCATTTACATAACACATTTTGATGTGGAGCCAGCTGCGCAAGTTCTGCAACAAAATTTTATTTCCAATGTGCGCGCGCGCGCGCACACACACACACACACACACACACACACACACACACACACACACACACACACACACACAAGCATGCACAGAGACAAGCAAGACATGTCCACTCAAAAGTCGTTAAAAGTCATACCCAGTGGTGTAGGAGGAGGAGGAACAAACTTTTGTTTAAACCAGCAGTTTAGTTGGGGTAGCGCAATTTTTTTTTTTTGGGGGGGGGGGGGGGGGAGGGGGGTGCTCATTAGCATAAAATGTGGAGGGGTAGGGCACTTGCCCGATGTGCCACCCACTAGCTATGCAACTGGCCATACCTATTGTCAGCGAATTTAGCATAAGAAGAAAACACATTACGCTAATTAAACAAACAGTAAAGAAAGCAAGTCAGGAAGGGTGGGTAAATAATGCGGCTTAAGTAGCAATTACTCCCTGACAAAGCGTTTACCTCTTGGTGCATTTTCCTGGTCATCTGGATGAACAGCACACAAGCCCAGGAAGAACACAAATGATTCTGGCACTCCTCATGTTCAGCCTTGTCTGCTGCCCATCCACTTGACCATGGCAAGTTGGATGCATACCAATGTGCGAAATTTTCCATCTTGTTGCACTGGTGAACACATGGTTTCCTAAGGAATGTTCTGGGGAGGGACTCGCACAAGGGATTGCTAACACTACTGTACACCACGCACATACAAATGAACGTTGTATCAAGTATCAAGGGTTAAAAAATGGAAGAGCACTCACACCAAGTCCACTTACTGTCTGCAGGGCAGCTGCCCCTCCAGCGGCCTGGATCACCGACTGCTGGTTGGGCTGTATCACTGACTGTACGTGCATGGGCTGGTTAGGGATAGAAACGTGCACTATGGACACACCTCCACCTGGCTGTTGCACTGCCAGTGCCTGTGTTGTGGCTGATGGAACCACCTGCATGGGAATGGACGACAAAAAATGCAACAGGACACATCAAGAGGGCCATACTTTCAACCAACAATCACGGAAGGGAGTCTCACTGTTGGTCAGCCCATCTTTTTTTGGCTTTGCTTTTCTGCATGAAAGGGGCACTAAAGATAAGAATAAGTTAAGCTAGCCAGGTAGATTAGTGCTAGGCAATCAGACGTTTATCATGAACAGAGACTTAAAGTAACATGCAAACGAAAGACACCCAGTTGAAATTTTCGCAGCAGCTTCCTGCAAACTCACAAACTTTGCTAAATTGCAGAATATTTTGTGGTCAATGAATCAAACATCACGAAATTAAGTTTGTTAGATTGTGGATTTTGCCAAGCACAGGCTTGCAATATTGAAGTTCGACTGCACAAGAGGCAAATCACAACAGCAGCGACCAGCGTAAGCTGGGATATCTGCCGTACATGCAGGCAGAAATGAATTATTGGCTGAACATGTGCACGGCAACAGAGCTCACATGTAGCAAGTTAAGCTTATGAATAAACATTGAGAGTCCGTCTTCCTACTCATAAGTGCTTCAAAGCCCTCTTTCATTTTGAACTTCTGAAAGATGGACCCAAAGTTGGGAAGTTATTTTTGTATCACCCTGTATAATGTTGTTTTCTAGTTTTCTGCTGCTAATAATATTGCTCTGCTTTCAAGTTTCCTTCAGCATATATTACAACCATCATCGTCAACCTATTTTATGTTCACCGCAGGATGAAGACTTCTCCTAGTGATCTTCAGTTGCCAATTAAAGTGTCTAGTGTCAAACAACTCCATCCTATGTCTGAAAATTTTCAAATCCCATTACACCAGCTTATCCTCTGTCGCCCCTCAACACCTTACAACAGTATTTACAATCCCCATTCTCTGTTGCCGGTATTTCATGGCGGTATTTCATGGCAACAAATGTGGCAGCGTCTATGTGAAAATAAAGCTTGATGGAAGGTATGCTAACCCATAACTTCCTTTAGTCCGATCCCCTTCAATAGGTTTGGCAAATCAAGGTACACAGAAAGTGGCATAGTCTGTAACACAACCAAGAAAACAACCCTAGAATGTCATGCCCGCCAGGCTTGCCTTTCCTCGTGAACGACAGTGTCACTGTTGCAAGACACTGCTGTTCAAGGTTGCATTAAGCACCTGCATGACACAGCTATTGACTGAATGCATGCAAGTGAGGTAGCTTTGCCAGGTTGGAAGACTGCTGGCTGCAATTTTCTACTACCCTTTCTTTACGTGCTTTCCTAGTGCCAGGTTAAACATTTCGACAAAATTACCTGTCTGGTTGGGAAAATTGACTAAGACTTAGAGATTGACTCCGACCAAATAAGGAAATTTTACTAGCCCGACGTTTCGGAGCCAAATCGGCTCCTTCTTCAGGGGGTTTTCTTCGGAGGTGGCGGTGTGCCGCTTTTAAAAGGTCCATCATAAGAAAGGAGAGTAAGGGGGAGGGGAGAGAGCGTAAGGTGGGGAGACACTTGGCAGGGCACCTGTTCTTGACAGACGAAAGAGGTGGTAGGAGGGGGGGGGGGAGGGGCTGCGGCGTCGCTGGTCGACTGGGTTGACCGATGCTGGGGGCCCTTTACTCGCGAAAATGCATTTACGAGCGCTGGGGGGGGGAGGGGGGAGATGTTTTGGTGTTGGTGACCTAGAGCGGTGTTGGTGACCTAGAGCGGGGTGTCCATCCCATACGTCAAAAATACCAGCGAAGCTCTCAGCCGAGTATTGAAAAAAGAAGGCCTCAAAGTCGCGCACAAACCGATGAACACTTTTAATATCCTCATTCCTAAACCAAAAGATCGTCCACCAAATGAAAAAGCTAAAGGCGTCTATAAATTCAGCTGTGCCGACTGTCAGGCGTTGTACATCGGGGAAACCAAAAATCTAAAAGAAAGAATCAGACAACATGAAAATGCCGTCAGAACATTCAACCGAATACGCAGCGCCGTCGCCGAACATTTCGAAGACGCCGACCACAAGATCCCCCCCCCCCTTTTCCAAGAAACCCAAATCCTTCAAACAGAGACGAACTGGCGAAAAAGGCTACCTACTGGAGTCATGGCACATTCAGAAAACGGCGGGTAATATAAACCGCGTGAAGGGCATCCTTCCTTCTTTGTATGTTCATGGCCTTGCAGATGCGACGAAGGGAAGAAAGGACCCCCCCCCCCCCCCCGCTCTAGGTCACCAACACCAAAACATCTCGTCCACACCCCCCCCCCCCCCCCCCCCAGCCCTCGTCAACGCATTCCCGCGAGTCAAGGGCCCCCAGCATCGGTAAACTGAGCTGACCAACGACGCCGCAGCCCCCCCCCCTCCCCACCACCTCTTTCGTCTGTCAAGAATAGGTGCCCTGCCAAGTGTCTCCCCACCTTACGCTCTCTCCCCTCCCCCTTTCTCTCCTTTCTTACGATGGAACTTTTAAAAGCGGCACACTGCCACCTCCGAAGAATACCCCCTGAAGAAGGAGCCGAATTGGCTCCGAAACGTCGAGCTAGTTAAATTTCCTTACTTGGTTGGAGTCAATCTCTAAGTCTTAATCGTAGTGCCACAATTCTTATTTTTACATACAAAGAATAATTCGAATAAAATCAAAACAGGTATGCTTTAAGGGCAAAACAAATACAAGGCCTCATTTTGGTTAGCTCCTGTGAACAACACTGTATAAGTCGAAAGCATGAATCTAGTGGCAGCAGTAGAATATCACAACCATATACATAAGCAAGAAGTGGCTTTCCTATCCAAGCTTTTGACATCAAGAATGCCAATATTTAACGACGACAGGTCTGTGCATTGAGCCAAGAGGTGGAAGCTATCACTGTAATAAATACTACAGCACTCAAATTGTTTACTAACAAAGGACCTAAGGCACAAGCTTATCTGCTGTATAGCACTCTGTTGAATGTGTCACAAGTTCCTTGCAAATTCTTCACATTATACAAACATACAGAAAAAACTTAGTGTGGATATTCTGAACAAACCTTCAGGTGAATATTTCCTAACACTACTTCGAAGTGAAACAAGCTTCCAGATGGCATAGAATGTTGCGAGTGCCGTACAGGTTTCCCATCGTTATGGTTTACCACATTTTAACAATGGTGCCGTGTTGCATGTGCCCCATTCTTTTCCATATCATTGTCCTGTTCTGTACTAGCATGGCTTTGTTCTTTCGCAAGTTGCAATAGCCCTCGTCCTGTAAGGCATTCATAGTGCAGCAGGCTTTAGAAATAAATTATGCGAATGCTGCTTGAGGTAGGTCAAATCAGACTGGCAGTGCAACTGCACAGTAGCATCTAAATCTGAGAGCTAGTCTATGAACCTGACAAGCAGGATCTGAGAGGGTGCCATGCCAATGCGCTGTACTGAATGCCAGATGAGCATTTTACTGAAACAAACATGTTAAACATGTTGTCCATATTTGAAGGTGACTGGCTATAGCTTTACAGCGATACAGCTCAAGCCTGCTAACCTTTCAGCTAAGGCAGGCAAAGAAAATGAGCCGAAAAGAAAGCACATCACGCACGTTCATGCAAGCCTTTCAATTGATCAAAAATAAAAAGAAGAGACAGAAAGGAAAGCCAACTCCCAGCTGCATAGACAAATGCATAGGCAATGCTGGCCACAAATCTATTCGCAAGAGTGCTGCCACTCTCCGGCTCTTGATGCCGCAGCTTTCTTCAACCACGATGCCTAATGTGTGCCGCCATTGTTAACACAATGACATTTAGCTGCAATGCTAGATATGCCACGTTGCAGCCAGTCAGTAGCAAATTATTTCCAGGAATCACGTCTCGTACTTCACAAGCTTATTAAGTTAAAAAGTTTCAATCAGCAAATCCATCGTGCACACACATTTGCTATTTCGCCAATGTGCAAAGTGTACACACATGCAACAGCGAGAGTTTCCAAGATGGCGGCATGCGTTAACCAAAGATAATATGGTCTATACTTGCCATCGTGGACAGCTGATTGGGAAAAAAATAAGGAAAAGAGAGAGAGAGAGAGAAAAGAAGAATGGACAATGTACAGACCAATGAACACAAAGACGTGGTATGTGGCTCTCAAAAGTAGGGGTCTACAGCTCAAAAGGCGGAAAGCCGTAGGAATGAAATACACTTTGCAGCCAGCAATAACATGCACGCACCGCAGGGGTTTCCACCACCTCCACAACAGCTGCATGCTCATGATAGATGGGCGCCATCTGTGTCTTCATTGTGCTCAACACAAGATCCTGTCGACCACCTGGGGCAATCTCGAAGCAAGGGGTGGCTCACATTGGCATGCAGTGCGCTTTAGGGAGAAGCCCTTGGAGTAACGCCGAGTGGCCCTTGTCGCTCCAAGAAGAATTCAATGCGGAGCAACATGCCTATGCAAACCCTGTGACCTCATCAATGAATGAATACTGCTGTTGTACGCTTTAAGAATTTTTGCACTCGAGCTAGTCTTTTGTAGTCCTTAAAAAAAAGTAGATATGAAACTACCTGGTAACAATCAAAACGCTATTATGTTACAAGAGTGCACGTAGCATCAATGTAAATTTTGAAGCCTATTGACTAGTGGCAGAGTGGCTGGTTGCCGTACTGAGATGCCTCATCCTTAATGAAAACCCCAGCAGAGTTCACGACACTGTCTTAATATTACTCAATTTCCACACCAACAATGTCTGTCAATTCGACAACATTAGACAGAGATAGTGTTTAGAAAATAAAAGGATATTCCTCGACAATTCCTGCTTCGATCACTGTATCTATATGAGAAAAAAGGGTCTCCACCTAACCACCTGACAAAATAAAACAATCCCATCCTGCAGCAAGGTGCCAAGAAAATGCAGCGCAGACCCCCATTTTGAGAAACTCCAAAAATAACCATCTGTATTGCAATCAGTGATTGCTCATGCTTCACCAGATTCGCCTGCACCTTATCGGCTGTGCGGACAGCCCAAACTGTGAACGCTGCCAAGTGTCTGAGACTTTCGAACATCTGTTTCGCGACTGCCCTCTCTGCGCATCACAGCGAAAGATGCTGGCTTCGACGTTAGCAGGCAAACATTGCCTGAAAGTACTATTTTGTCCGCAATGCATGACCGTACAGTAGTAACAATAGCTACAAGGGCTGCTCTGGACGGACTACTTGAACATCACCGGGCTAGACGCAAGGCTTTAAGGAAACCACTGTGTTAGTGATATGTGCATCCCTACTTCCTGCGCTCATCATCATTTTTCATCACTCTTTTTTGTCCCCTTTCTTTTTTCCCCTGTGCAGAGTAGCAGGCCAAAGCATGCTAGCTCAGGCCTTCCTCTCTGCATTTCTATTAAATTATCTGTCTCTCTCTCGTCCAGCAGCTGTACATCCTCCATCAAATGGAAAGTGCTGGTCATGCACACAGGCAACGTCATCCCCAAAGAAGCACAGCTGGAACTCTACTAGCACAGGTAGCACCTCAAGCTTGCTGCAATGTTGGCAGTCACGTGCTTGGCTTCGCCATTAGTCATGCACAGCAGGCTAAAGCTTGCAAATGCATGCTTTGTAAGTTGGTCCATTTCCTGGTTCATGCAAAAGCCATAAAGCCAGGCTTGAAAGCAAGAGTTGCAGCCACATGAGAAGACGCCCTTGTTCTGCTGTTTAAGACATTTTCGGTGTTTACAAACACCGTGGACAACTTTATAATCGCAACTTTCAGTGGCTGCTTTCACTGGACTTTCCAGTTCTGTTACATAAAAGCTGCATCAAGTCTTCGTGCAGCTTTCTCCAGGAGCAGTATCAAAGTTGCACGTTGCGCAATGCAGTGTGGCAAGCAGAGAAGTGCAGGCAAAGCATGATGCAACAAATGTTTTTCCAGGGATAGCGGCGTCTTGTGGCAGCCACAGTGCAGAACCAACTCACGTTGAGCTGCTTGACCTGTGCCGGTGAGGCAAACACCACAGTGCCGTTGGTGCGCCCTTGGGCAGAGGTGACCACTACCGCACTGGGAGCCGGGCTGGAGCGTGCTGCCGTGGTCGTGCTGCTGGCACGCGAGACGGGCGCGCTGCTGGTCACCACGGTCGCTCCTTCTTCCATCAGCACTTCCATCTACGCCATGCAAGCGGGGTCAGCGCTGGCCAGCCACGACAACACAGCACACGCCACCCGGCAGCCACAGCGGGCGCACACCACCAACCACCCCCCGGCAAACCGCTCCCATGACCGAGCCCCGCTCAGAATGCCCGCTGAACCTTCAAGAGTAGCAGCAGCCGCAGGGCAGTGCAGCAAGCTGTGCAAGAGACCAGGCACACCTGACGAGGCCACAACACAGAACACTGCCACAGTACAACTAATGCCTAGGTCCACTAAACGACATTGCAGAAGCCCAGCACACAAAGTAACTCTGCATTTACAGTAAGTGCAAGTGTACGTTCCAACCAAATTCATGTACTTTCTTCCATAAAAAGAAAAAGCAATTGAAAATGAACAGACAAGCCAGCCAAATCCCCTTACTACAACAAACACCAGAAATCTTGGCCATAGTAGTGCACATTAAGCACATGCTCTTCGATATTCAGTATCGTTGTCATTAGTCGAAGATGTGCCACAGGAAACACAGCAGATTTTTGGGGAAGTGGGGCTGTAACTTTAGTTTTGCCACCATAAACAGCTTAAATTTCATTTGCACTCTTTTCCGACTCCTGAATGCCACATATTGCCAAGCTAACCAATAATATTTACTTTATTGCTGTTTCTAGTTTCATTAGAGCTATATATTTAGGGAAAAGTAGGAAACATCACCAGTCAGTGTACACAAAATTCACTCATTCTTCTTCAAAACCAATAAGTGGACTAACATAATGGAAAAGGAAAGCAACTGTATGGGCACACTATCAGAACAGTGTGTATTTATGCACCCTCAACAGGATGCCCCCCCTCTTGACACTTCATGCACTCTGCACTGCCTTAGAAGTTGTAGCTGGTTAGTATTCCATCTTGCTAACAGCTTAAGAGTGCAAGAAAGCACACTTTCATACATGCACCGAAACACCCAATAAGGAGTCTCCTTTTTCCCACAAATGTGAAAAGGGATGTCCTTTCGAGGGTGTTTATGCAAGTGCATACATGTGCATTTTCTTGTGCTCTTCACAAAAAAAGAAAAAAAATGCCTTGCTTGTAATTAAATCGGCAATATCAGCCACAGTTGACACATTCAAACATCAACATACATCTGCAACTTGAAATGAATGCAAAAGAGCCAAGTCTATGAAATGTTTATTTCCATCAGAAAACGTAAAAATGCTCATTTATTCACCTGCTGAGCTTTTATATAAGACTCAAATGGGACATAGTCAGCTTATAAAGCCTAACAGCTTCTAACATAAGCATCAATTCTCAAATCGCAGCAAGAAGGGGGGTAATGAGGCCACACAGAGGTCCACAACGATAACTCACGCACCCTTTCAGATCGTTACAACAAAGATCACTGGCAACATGTGCTCTTGAACACATCACCACTTCAGTGCGTGATACCACAATGGTTGTGATCGTTCTTGTTGGTCTACATATTCATAACCAGGGTTATGATCTTTCCCAGGCCTTGGCCAAACCCAGATGTTAACAAGACCACTCTTCCACACACGTGAAAGCAAGTTTTCGTGAAACATTTTCCGATTCACAGATTAGCCGTCAAATGTTTTAAACTTTCCGTGGATGCCCGAGCTGGATGTAAGGCACAGCCATGAGAGAATTCTGTTGGTTGCTGAGCCTGGCAGCATGTTGAATGCTTTAAAAGGATATAATTGACTGCGACATTACTTCCCCCATTCCTATTTATAGACTATTATCCAGACTTGTGTTGTACAAACAGTCAACTGCTATCCAGTTTCATGTGATGTGCAATCTATGAGCTGTGTAAATAGCATTCGTCCAAAATTGTGTGCCTGCAAGTGTTTCAACAATCACACCTCTCCAGATTAGGATTTTTAATGCATCACTTTTTGGTTCATAAATATAATTCGGGTAGTCGATTTTTTTCTTTTTTCAAATGTACGGTTTCAAAGTGTATAAAACGTATGCTGTGAGAGGTAAAACAGCAGAATAGCAAGAAAGAAATGTTTTCAACCAGTGTTTAATAATCGCTTCAAGAGATCCTACCGCGCACGGTCCGCCCGCATGGGCAGAGGCCATGTAGCCGAACAACGGTTTACGTAAGTGCGTGACGTAACCGCACTGACGTCATGTGATGACGCACGCGACATTTTTATCGACTCCACGTTGGCAGAATGCGCGCTAAAGCGCATCCATATGCGACATCCCATCAGCGTTTTTTTTTTTTTACAGCAATATCGATGACCTCGGTTTTCGAAAGTGCCTGGTTTCTCCCAAGGAAAACGCAGCGCGTTTAGTCGGTTCAGAACAGTGCCGATTCCTATTGAATGGGACCATAGAACGGACGTAAGCGCGGGTGCCAACAGCTTTCTTATCTACTGACACAGAACATCTTCGATCAAAACTCGTAGCTGCTACTAAGCTCAATCTACACGAGAGCCTCAAAATGGCTTACGCGCCAAGCAGTTCCGCAGCCACGTTGCAAAACCAATTTGGCTCAAGGCCGCTGCAAGCCCAGGTGCGCGGTAGCGCGGCGCAATACCTCCCATGGCCGCTTCCTTATACCACGCGCAGCACAGCAATGAATACGGTAACGTTTTATTCCAGGAAGCGAGTCAGCTGCTCGAACACGCACCACACCTCGCACGCATAAAGACGAGAGATCCCCGCACAAATGACGACCGCAGAACACCTACGCCTCTCAGCTAAAGGAGCAACAAATTAATGAGGCGCACAATCACAAAAAAGAAGAAAAAAAAAGGAAAACCACCCAGACGCTATCTCACACGCAAGAAAGCAATCATTAAAGTCGCTAATAAATGAAATCGAATGCCAGACCATCGGGCGACACGGTTTCACAAGCAACTTGAAACACAAACTACAAGGCGAGGTCTGCGCCACACCATTTCGGACAGCCGCAGACTCGACGCTTCGAATACGGCAGAGCAGATCCATCGATTCGGACACCTAAGCGGGCTAGAAGGGGGTTAGAACGCCAATCGGGAAGCATAGGTTCGCAGTTCCGTGATCGAACCAGCCGCGATGTACAGTTAGGCCTAACGGATACACACGCGTCTAAATTCAGCGCGATTGCAGCCCTGGCAGCCTGCCATATTTGCAGCGATACCGTTCCAGACTGTATCCACACATTTTCCCAAAAAGCAGGGGTCAAAAATTTGGCTAATTTCTAAACTGGCAATCAAAAAATGCCACCACCACACGAAAGACATCACGCCCGACTGTTATTGTAAGAGGGGCGACGCAGAGCACTTACCAGTTACGTATTTCTCGTCACCAAGTTTGCCGCAACCCGAGTGGGCAAATTGGCAGAAACGTAGGAACCACGTCAAAGTACAACGACGTCGTCACTGAAAGCAGGTCCACATCACCCTCACCTAAGAGCCCAATATCACTGCGCGCTACGTCACCTTGGGCTTTCCTCATTGGACAATTTACAGGCGACGCACACGTGACGATGCGCTGCGTCACCGTCATTGGATGGCCTGTGATGATTCACAAGCCATGACGACATGCAAGCCACGCATATACAAGGACAATACTTTCCATTATATAAAATTGCTTTTTGCAATATTAGAATTAAAGCGATCCCTGCAAGATGCAATGAATATCAGCGATAGGTAAAAAGAAATTGCATAAAGTGATTATGAAAATATTAATGAGGCAGCGAACAACGCACTCCTTTCTTTTTCGGAGAGTGACAGTCGTGAGCGCGAAGGCTGGCGGGGTAGAGGTTGAAGGAGGGCGTGGGCAGCGAGGCGGCCGACAGCTATGGATGAACGCCGTCGAAAGGTGTGCCAGGTGTTCTCCGTGTGCTGGCGGAATAGTAACTGATAGTACCTATTGTTCAAAATTAACTGGGAACAGATACACTGACAAATATACCGATTATGTCCGCGTGATAAAAGAAGGCAGATGAGGGGAACAAGCGCACGAAAAAAAGGTTGCTCCGCGCGCGCTAAAGCGCGCAAATTATGCGTGGCAGCTCGTAAAATCCCGTGCCGCAGGTCGAAATCAGTGAAAGCATGCAGAGTATGCATGTGTTGACATTCAGGATGAACGATCGACCATTGTCAGCGAGCAACTAATCCCGCTGCACCAACTATCGAGAGCCTAAAGGGATGCGGCATCACATATGAAAGCGGGCCGCAGCAGCCAAAATTACCGACTTGGCGCGCACCGCGTGAATTCTCTTGCCCGCTTTAACTCTAGCCCGCTGTGCATAGCAGCGCCGCCCGCACTTCGCTCCCTTAGCAACGCCCACTGCGTGGCGTCCGTTCAACACGCTATCGGGCCATGGATCTATCATCAGATAGTTAGCACCGCTTTATTCCTTTTATGTCTGCCGTGAATCGGCACACACTAAACAGCGTTATGCGTGCAGTGTGATTATAAATTTTGGTCTGCCCTAGCACGTACTCGCTTCGCGATGATTGCCATTTTAGTTTCTGTTCGCTTCGCCGAAGGTTAGCGATTGCGTAACGTTGCTTACACAATCGGAAGGGGGAAAAAAAGAAAAGCCGTTAACACATCGACCGGCCCTTCCTCTTTCCTTCGAGGGCCAGTTTGAGGTAGCGCACCTGTACCGGCCGAGTGTGCAACCTGTGTGCGCGTAGCCCGGGTCGGGTTATCCGACTTTCGGTTTGAGAGACAAACAAAACGTTCAATCACACACTCGTTGAAGCCTGGAAAGACGCACTTGAAAAAAAAATAATAATAAAAAAAACGAACACACATCTCCACAGGTGTGATGCTAATAAGTTTCCTTTGACATTCTCGCAGAAATAACACTGCACTGCTCTGAATTGCTTCAAATTTATAAGTTGCGTCGCGCATGACATTTTACGGTCGCTTCGATCCGTAGCGACGCAGAAAAAGCGAAAATATTATTCTTGATCGCTCTTCCACTGACAGAACCAAACTAGAAAGGGCAGCGAAATATTTTTGAGTGGAATATAAATAAAGGTGTCTCAAATCGCTTATTGCAGAGAAAGAGAGAGATCTCAATGCATTCTAGCTTGGAGCGTGCAGCATGCATTGCAAGAGAAGGAAAGGGTAACAGATGCAAACGAATGGAAATGCCAGCAGCAAAAAAAAAATAAATAAAAATAAAAAAAACATCTGGAGAGATGCCAGAACAGCAAGGAATAAAAATAGCAAGATTTCCTGGATTGCCAAGGTCAACTGGCCTGACCAGCCCGGAAAGGCAGGTTAACTTCTGTGTATGTATGTGCTGCTTCACCAACTGCAGCGCGTTTTCTTGGCATTTCTAACAAGTAAACAAGAAGTGAACTTTACGCATGCCGTCTATGTTGCTAGGAGGCTGCAATGTAACGATTCCCTGAAGAATGTGTACGATGAAAAATGCATGTTAAAATATATGCCTGTCACAGTTCATACAGCTTTCAAAAAGATATATTCAAGGAATTTCAATGCCCTGCTGAAGTATTTTCAAAGTCATATCTGATGTTATATGTGGCCGTTTTCAACCAAAACAACACCATCAAAAGATTGCGGATAATCAGTTCTAGTGCACAAAGCAAAGAGAAAACACTTTTTACAAAAATTGCTTTTGTTGCACTAAATCGAAATAATTCATTGAGCAGCTTGTATTGCAATTAGCCAGAGCAGCAATCCATATTTGACAATTGAAAAATTGCTTGCGGCAGGCATTCCGCAGCTTTTCCTGTATCGACATTTAGTACCTCTTGGGTCTTAACTCATTGCAGTTTTCCTTAAAAACCTTAAATGTAATTCTTCAGGATAAATAAATGGCACAAAACAGATGCAGACCGAGAAACATATACGACAGGACGGGAGCCAACTACCAACTGAAATTTATAAACGAAAAAGCAGCGATACATAGAATTTTCACTTACACATACACAGAAAGAAGAGAGCGAGCAAGCATACAATACCACATGTCAATTGCAATTCTCTAAAAATAAGATTTCTTTTTCCGGCAGGGCCGAGCGATGGCTCACTAACATGCTTATCACCAGCTTTACTCATGTAAAATGCCTCTGAAATTTCACGTTCCTGCTTAGTTTTTTACTTTTTTAGGTACTTAGTCTTATCAAACAAAGCTGTACATGCGCATTCATTCCAATGAACTGCTAAGTGACTGCCATAACCATTTCTTATGTTGTTTTGGTGTTGTCTGTGGTTAAAACATTGTCCTATCTATCTTATGTAAACTTTACTACAGATTAGTGGGATTTCATATGCTATATCTAATATGCAGTTAGTATGTTCTTGTGTGATTAATGGAGCATAACAGCCCATCCTGTCGTATATGTTTCTCGATCAGTGTCTGTTTACCACTGTTTATCCTGGCGTATGACACCAACTCGCTCAAACCAAGATTGTGCTTTAAATGTTACAAGCGAGGTCATTTGCTCTTTTCACTTCTTCACTGTAGGAGTCTAATGAAGGCTGTTAAATCAACAATGACCAGGTTCCTTCCTTTATTTATTATTACTATTTAACCCCTCAACTGCCATGACAAATTCCAAATGAATTTTTACAAGTGCCAAAAAAAATTGCCAAAAGTCATTTTGTATTGTTTTCTTGTCAAAGATATCGAACACATACACCTGTGCAAAAATAGCAAAAAATTCACAATTTAACTTGTCATCGGCACCAGAGGACGCTTGCTGTCATGGCGAATTATCTCGTCATCGGCAGTTAAGGGCTTAATGGTGTTGAGCTCTTCTCCAATGTGGCACTTCATCGCCATATTTTAAACCTTCAAATTTCGTCTTCTGTGGTTTTCTAAGCCCAACTACGCAACATACTGCTTCCTCACTGCCTCATACAGCAGTCCCAAACTCTTTTGTGATTGTAATGCCGAGAAATCCACTCGAATTGATGTTGCTACAGCTATTGCAAGAAACACCACCACAAATAGGGCAACCGTTTAACTATTATCCATTTCCCCTCAGATGCAGAAAATGGGACATGTAACAAATGTCAAAAATATAATAATTTTCGCTATTATAAGCCAAATTGTGGGGCTTTAACATTCTGAAGCAATGTACATGTTATGAGGGACATTGTAGTGGGTGGCTCCGGATTCATTTCGACCATCCAGGTTTCTTTAGGGTTCGACCACGTAGGGTTCTTTCAAGTGCAGCTAAACATAACTGCACGAGTTTATACGCATTGCACCCCATCAAGATGCAGCCACTATGGCCAAGAACCGAACCTGTGACCTCCTCCTCAGCAGCAGCAGCAGACAGCCATAGCCACTGTCTGAGCCAACGCAGAAAGTGGATATTATACAGAACCCTTTTTATACAGGGTGTTTCAGCAAACACTTTCAAAAATTTTAGTTTGCCTGTGGCAGATAGCGCAATTATATTTGATGAGCTGATCTACTCGAAGAGGCAGACATTACTTGCACAAAAAATTGAAATGCATAATAGACTAATTAACAAAAATTCATTAAGCTTTTTAACTAATCACCTTATGGCCCATATTGCAATTTACAAATTTTAGCGATGGAGTTCTCAAGGCAATGATCCACTTGGAATGAATTCTCAGGTTGACACCAGTTTCGAGATATTAATTCCCAACTTTGCGGAGAAATGCATTGGTGTTCCAGTTACTTTCTTTAGAAAACGTCATTTTATGCATTGAAGCACGACAGTAACTGGAACGCCAATGCACTTCTCCGCAAAGTTCGGGAATTAATATCTTGAAACTGGTGTCATCCCGAGACTGCCATTCTAGCAACCATAACGCTGCTCCACTTTGGCGGTCTTTCTTGGTCGACAAGCGCAGAGTTTTAGAGGTGCATTCCCAAGCAGCCACTTGTAATTCAACCATTTGACGTCCAAGTTTCCATTTATTGTCTCAGTATTTCTTCGCGGCGGCAGTGAAATTTTGTTGTACTGAAATCGTGTATATAAGCACACTTCGTTATATTGAGGTTCTAAATGCATAGTGTTCTATGGACAAAAAGTTAATAAAAGTTATATACTTCATTATATCGATGTTTAACTGTTAAGTACTTGTTTAAGCATATATTCGTTAAATGCTGATATCAGCATTTCACGAATATATGCTTAAACAAGTACTTAACAGTTAAACATATCAGCAACAAACATTGTTGATTTAATTATATCTGTGACCGTGCTATCAAGGTTCGAGTACCACTGTTACTTCTTTTTTGTTATAAGGACAAACTGTTGCTCCGGGCAATAACTGGAACTATTCCCCCCCCCCCCCCCCCAGCATAAGAAAAGCTGTCGGCACACTAAACTGCTAAGTGGTCACTCTTCCGAGGACTGACGGAGAGCCCAGTGCTGCTTAGCTTTGGTGATCTCATGATAACTGGTGTAATAGACATGTAACAAATGACTAAACACACCCGTATTACCTGTCTACAAGCATAAGTAACATGAGCTGTATCTTCTACCAAAGGTACAACTGCATGCAACATGCCAATGTTAGGGCACGAGATGCATGCGAGTGATGAAACAACCACATATCTTGGCACTTAGAATGTTTATTTTTTATTTTATTTACACCAGAAAGCCGTCTTTGCAGAATTCATCAAGCAGTGCAGTCACCAGGTCCAGATGCAGTTCACTCTGCATTCATCCTCCACAATGCAAGCCACCCCTCTGATTGGGCAGTACGTCGCAGGTTGTTGCAGTGCTGTCGCCAGCCACCAAGATGGCTGCCACATGTTGCATGCTAGTTGTCAGAAGCCATCGAGTTTCGAGTTTTGTTTGATACGACACACCAGACACTCGGTGGAGAAGGGTATACAGGCACCTTCTTGATGTTATAATTTGGCAGCAGCCCACCTCTTTTGACAGGCGAGCACACCAATGTTCAGGTAAGCTTAGTGAGATGGCGTGTGGCTGACATGTTGCTTAATGATGTCACCTTGAATCAGGGACTTGGTTTGTGTGCTGCTGTGACTTTCCATGAGGGTGAATAGAACGGTGAACAATAAAATAGTAATTTCGAAGAAATCGGTGTTGGTTATTGTGGAATGGCGAACAACAGCCACAGAAGCACTGCAGACATTTGTGTATTAATAAAGCTGTATTTCCCATAAAGGACCTCCACATTTAAGATGTCATACACTACAAAGTGAGCAAGAAAATCTCCACAAACTTCTTCCATTGCAACCCATAGGTATCATGAAGTTTAACCTGGATGCCAACATGTCAACTTTTTATGTTTCTTCCTTATAAATCAGTCATCACAAAAGACATATCTGCCTGTCGGGTGGACAAAAAGGCATTAAGGTGGCAGTCTGGTCCTAGGAGGCCAAGAATTGTAAAAAAAAACAACATATCTTAAGAATCGACATTTGAAATATCTATCTCTCTTGTGCACTAATCTTTAAGGCATCTCGCTTCATGGATCAATACTATTTTTTGTCAACTCATAGCAAAATTAACTTCATAAACCTGTGTCCCTCCAATCTTGAGTTGTTTCTTGCGATTTCCTTGCAATAAATTTTTTTTTTTACTGCTTCCGATCTACGAGTGTTGATATCTCAGGACCCAGAGCAGATAAAATGTAATTTATAGCTTCAAAAATTTTAATAAAATAATTTAACTGCCCCAAAAGAAATGAAATAATATTTGAAATCAGTATGAAAAAACTAGCAGCTTTGTTCGAAAGGTGAAGCATCCATTGTGATAGCAAATTATTAGACAGTTACTGTATACGAAGTAAGGATAGTAGTTTTATCAGCCGTATAAACTTGTAAACATTCGCTTAGTAACTGAATTAACAAGCATGGTGCCACGCATGCACAAGCAAACGCGAACACATCTCACTCAATGACTGCGAACACTCGCTTTCAAAACGCTGGAGTGAGGATGCATGGCAGAAGCAGTGAGCAAATTGACCTTCGTGCTGCCTCTCGCTTCAACGTGAACTAAACGGCGAGAACACAGCGCACACGAAGCCATCAGCACACGGCGCACTCTGTCCCTATCGCAAATCGCTCTGAAGATAGGACCCGCGCCACACGCAGCTATCACCGCAGTAGAACGTCCCCTCCCCCACAGTCCCTTGCGCGCAATAGGAAGACGCCGCACTTCCTCCCTGCTCTACTCCCTTGCGTGCGCAATCGAGCCACCATCGTTGGCTCACCCTCGCACATACAGCATATGGCGCGCGGCGATGATGTTATCACACTTGGACTTTATACGGAACATCACAACGACGGTGGAAATGTGCCTGGAGTGTCCATATACAGTGTAGACCGCTTATAACGTAAGTCGCCGGAGTCGCGAATATCCGCACTATAACCAAAGCAACAATTTTCAAGGCCCGCACATATGCAAAACCTGTGCACCGAGCCGCCACGCGTATGCGACAGTCGAGGAATGCGGCTAGAACATTTGCATCCAACTTACAGTCGAATCTCGTTAATTCGAACCAAATCACGCGGCGGCGCCTCCGACCGGCATTGCTCTGGCACCGCCATAGAGTAAAAGCTTAGGGGAGGCCCCTCAATGTCATGCGCGAACGAAAAAAAAAAAAAAAAAATGTGGACGAAATTTCACCCTCTCTCAAATGGCAAGGTCGCCGATTCTGCGTTGCGCCGGAACATGCGTGTACGTGCCGACGTCTCAGCCACGCTACCGGAGCCACGCAGAGAAAATGGCAGTGAACCCTTCTTTCTCCTTTATGCTTCCTCTACTTTCTAGTCACGTGTTGATCTTGCACACTGCTGGCTACGGCGCAGAGGGAAGCAGCGGCGCTGTCCCAGGCCGGCCAACGAAACTGCCCATGCCCGCAAACGCCCGCTTCCCGATAACGGCAGAAAACGAAACTTCGGGAAGCTAGCACCGGGACGGTCGGAGCGGCGGCGCCTGCACGGCGGCGGGCGGGCACGGTGACAGTCGAAAGTGCTACGAAGGAGGGCGAGGGGATCCACCGAAGCGGCGGAGTTGCCGAGGCGAAATCCGCTTCCCTGCTGCCCTCCTTCCTCACATTCAACGGTCTCCGCGTGCGCCCTTCGCCGTGCCGCTCGCTCCCTGAAGTTTCGTTTACTGCCGTTATCGTGAAGTGAGCGTTGGCCAGTGTTGGCAGTTTCGTGGCCCTCGCTCGCTATGCGCGCCGTGATATTTCACGACTTGCACTTAAGATTCTGGTTTCAGCCTCACTGGCTGTTCGTTCGCACCACGTGCCCTTCTCCTCCACTTCGTCCCTCTTTCTTCCTCGAGCACTCCTTGGGGTGCCCGTTTGAGGGGAGCGTTCACTGTCTCCGCTGACTTCCGTACTACCAGGCAGCCGCACTGTAACTTGTATTTCGTTTACCACAACTGCACTATAAGTGATACATGTATACATGGAGTGCTATGGGAACATTAACGGGAGTCTGAAAAGACCGCATTATATCCGGTCCTGCACTATAAGCGGTTACGTTATAAGTGGTCTATACTGTAATTGCTATCGCAATAGAACTAAACTAGTATGCATAATTTCATCAAGATTGGTTGAAAAATAAAAATGTTCACTTTCAGAACCAGGTTGTCCCCTTAAAGGCAATGAACCCCTGTAGGTTTCTACTCGACCTCTTTCCAGTGTTTTACTTTTTCTGAAAAGTGTGGTGTTGCTCAAGCCAGATGCAAGCAACACTATTTAGTACCTTGAAAATAATTCATCACGTTAACAGTTGGCCATTTAAGCAGGCCCGGATAATTTACAGAACAGACCTCAGAAATAACTATCTCAAAGAGGAGGTACCAGGTAAATGGAGCTTTCTCACTCAGTGGCTGGTGGTGCACGTAGCTGCTAAGACTATTGTGCGTACAGGCATTCGCTCAGGACAGTAGTGTGACAGCATATGTGGGGACGTCCACAAAGGCCGCCTCCTTATAGCCAAAAAGACTGGCAAGCACTGCAGGCATTTGGCAAGTGGCACTGCCTGCGCTTCGTCTGCCAGAACATGAATTTCTCTGCTTCCAAACCTACTAGCTTGGCATGTTTGCATGTCACGAGATTTTCATACATTAAGAGAATGACTGCCTTGAAGTGCAAGGTTTCTAAAGTGCCTCCACTAAATTAGTGATGTTCAATAAATTAATGTCTCTCCACCAAGTCACCTCCCTTTGAATACAAAAAGGCGTCCCATTACATCACTAGAAAATTGCCAACAAGGCCAACATCAGCCTTGCTTGATCCACAGAGAAGCCTCGACTGTAACCCGTCTCCATGCTCTAACCAGGCCATAGTACCACACCTATACAAATGAATGTACAGTTAAACCTGGATATAACGAAATTGACAAATTCCCGAAAAACTTGGTTATAAAAAGCATTTCGTTATATGCAGGTTCGGCACGAAAATTCGAAAAAGAAACGCTTACCGTATTTACTCTATTCTAACGTGCCCTCGATTGTAACGCGCACCCTTTTTCCGTTTTCTTCGAAGCACTCATCCTTGGAATGTCACACCAGGTACTGGATGCGTGGACGCGTGTCGTTTCGCACAAGCGCGATGCATCGGAAATGAAGAGCGAGCATCACGATAGAGTCGTAGCATCGTATAGTGTTACAGTAGAACCCCGCTGTTACGTTCCTGGGTGCTGCGTCGTTTTCGGCCGGTCCCGGCACAGCTCCCATAGAACCCTATGCATTGGTAACCCCGCTGTTGCGTCGCAACTGTGGGACCGTTCCCCCCGCATCATACGTTGCGAACTGCCACCCCGTGCTGGCCCGAGCGGCCATTTTGACTTTTCATGTCGCTTGGCTTGGTAGCTTGACGATGGCATTGGCCTGCCCAAAGTGCCGGGGGCGACAACTATGACGTATTTTCAGTTTCCGCCAGCAAAAGTATGGCCATTGAGATCCGTATTTACTATCTAAAGATGGTGTCTATGATGCTCTGTGGCCGTAAAATTGGTTTTGGCTCATAGATGTTCCGTATAAAGTCTAAGGGCAATAACGCAGTCGCCGCGCGCAGTATGCTGCATGTGTGAGTGAAAACATGCGAGGGAAGCCGACGACCACGTCTAATCTCGCGCGCGCAAGAAAGAAAAGCAGGAAGGAAGCGCGCCTTCTTCCGTTGCACTCGAGGCACCGCGAGGGAGCAAGGGATAGTGGGCAGCGTTATACTGTACTCTGGCATCAACTGCGTACTGTGCGGCAGTGCGTGGTCACGCCGGCCGTATCTTGAAAGCGATCTGTGTTGGGGCTGAGTATAGGCAGTGTAGGTGCGTCGGCGGCTCGTAGCTTTGTGCGTGCTGTGTGTTCTCAGCGCTCAGTTTGCATTGAAAGCGAGACAACAGCACGAAGATCACTTCGCTCGCTTCTGCAGCGGTGCTTCCACACGCTGCCAGCATTTGGCAGCGCGTGTCCGCGCTCATCGAGTGTGATGTGTCACAGCGTGTACCAGTGCGTCGGCAACATCAACTGGAAAAGGAGAGAGTGCCAGCTTGGCGGGCTAGGCCAGCTGCAGCAAGCGGCAGGATCAGGTTTGAATGAAGGGAGGGGGAAAGGTCACGCCCGCGGCAGCAAAATCGCCGGGTCGAGGGATGCAGGCCCGCCTTGCACACATGGGTTCGCTTCGCATTCCGTCGCGGCAGAGAAGGTACTTCCGGTTGCTGCTGGCGCAAAAATGACAAAATTTGGGGCGAAATCTCTAGGTTGTCGGCGGGGAAAATTCGTTACTTCGAGGGGGTCTCCCACTGCCACTTCGTTACGTAGAGGTCTCAAATACACATGCTTCTATGGAGTAACGACGGGGAATAGAAAAACTTCGTTATATCCCGGAATTTGTTACATGGAGGTTCGTTATAAGCAGGTTTAACTGTATAACTATTCATTAATAATAAATTAAGTAATAACTTAATTGGCAGCCTGCCCACTGGTGCTCGCACTATTAACATTGCAGGCTGCAGGCACGATGTCGAGGATCTGTGATTTGCATATGGACGTTGGAAACTGCTAATATGTCAATCTTTTCTGCCGAAAAATATTTCTGGTGGTTCCACTCAACCAGTCTAATCTGACCTGATATTTTTATTTCATATCCCTTTAAAAAGTTGCCAACAACAACAAAAAAGAAAGATGTTTGACCTTGAACAGGGCATCCCAAGGAAAATCCTACACGAGTCCAGTCAAGTATGATAAAAAATGACCACATATGGCTGCCTGCACACATTATAAAAACTGCACACTTTCTTTTCACTATCAGTTCATTCGCCACACAGTGTTCCCAAGTGTCTTACACCTCCATGGCTTCTTCTTCTTCCTCGCTCTCACTGGCGAAGCTCCCTTTATCTTCCTCATCTGCCTCCCTCGGGCTCTGGCCCTAATTCACCCAAGAGCTCCTCAATGTGGGCCAACTCATCAGCGTCATCAAACTGTACCTTGTGGGCCACCTGCACAAACACAAACACACAGGCACACCTCTGACTAATCAGCAAGATCCACAAATGTGCTCTACGTAATGGTGCCCCAGGCCCCTCTATAACTGTCGGACAGCTATCTTTTGTCCCATGCACACTCAATACGCACTTTTGTAAGAATCTCATTTACAAAGTTTTTGGCATCAGGAAATCTACCATATGCAAAATGTGGTGATAAAAACCTGTGTCCTGCACGAACTCACCTTCAAGGCAAGCCACTTGCAAGGTGAGCCTTCGTGCATATTCAATACATTCGAACCTCGTTATAACAAAATGGAATATAATGAAATAATGGATATAATGAAGTAAATTAAATTCCTCTTGAAATCCCCATAGAGATCCACATAGCTAAAACCTCGTTTTAACGAAGTGCAATTGTCCTGCCAATGGGTATAGTACTAGATTCCATCTCCAAAACAAAAAAATACCCGACCGTTGCAAGCCGAATACACCGCTCGAATACACTGCCGAGTTTGCCACTCGTTCGCCACAGCAGTTCAAAACTCCTGTATCCCCGCGTCGAATAAGCCAACAAGCAACAGTGGTCTTTTCCCCCGTTACACGTAGCTGCACGCCTGCGCACAAGCAGCTTGGTGTGGCCTCCGAGATCTCTGCCAGCGCAAACGATGGGGTCACGCGCAAGCCTGCGCGTTTCGTGCCATGCTGTGCAACTGTGTGGTGGCGCGAAAGATTAATGCATTCATTTCCACTGCACGGCGCAGCTGGGTGTGGCCTCCGAGATCTCTGCCAGCACAAACGAGGGGGTAACGCGCAAGCCTGCGCATTTCGTGCCATGCTGTGCGGCTATGCTCAGCGGTGCGAAAAATTTGTGCATTCACTTCTCTTTCTCTACGGTGTGCCACACTGCCAGCCGCAGCTGGACCTGGTCTCTGAGATTTCCCAACACAATCTTGGGGGTCACGCCCAGGCCGTGCATTCAGTGGGCCTCTTCGATTATTAGTCCCTGACTGTCCTGGACTGCTTGGGACTGCTGTCCTGCATTCAATTTTCTCGGACAGCTTCAGAAGCTCCGGCCACCAGTCTAACAGCTGCCAGAATCGGGTTTGATTTTCACTGACTGGAAGCCATGGACTGTCTGCGGACTCTCAGAGCTGTCAGCAGATTTTTGCTCAGACCGGTGCAAGCAGCTATAGCAGACGTCAGCTGTCTGAAAAAGATGCACCCGGCGTTTGCCACCATGTTGTGAAAGATGCCGTGTGCTTCTGCGTACCTTGAGCGTTCCAGACAACAAATGTTGTGCATGTAGTTATCACATCTGTTACATCGCTACTTTGTGTGCCATCATGCGAGCTTTTCATGAGCCATGTCATTTCTGCAGCTTCAGTCTTCGGGCTTTTTAAGAGACAAGCACAACAATCAGGTGAACATGTTTGCTTTTAATGCATTTCACGAAATCTGTCATGCTCACTGTTATATGCATGGTAAACTAGATGGATCTTACCTTTCAAGTGAGTGAAACTGGTGAGCGAGAAAGCATATCACATTCCATGTGGCTGTTTGTCGCCAGTAGTTGTGGTGGTATACAATCGGGAACATCCGTGATTACTGCTCACATAGGTTGATCCAAATCTTGTGCAAGTTCGAGCGCTTGCTTTTGGACTGTACACAATTAGTAGTCGGTGTACATTCGCTCTTTCTGAGACGCGCTACTGGGGACTTTCTGCATGAATAGCGACGCTGTACGATTGCGATCTTGTTTACGTTTGTGTGGGTATTCCGATTAAATTTTGCAGGCAATGAGCTAGCTCAATTACAGCGATTAAGTGGCATGAAGAGCGAGATCAAGACGTAAGCTGCGCTTTGAAAACACGTTCTATGCACTGAGGCGATGATTCCACATGCAAGCGCTATGGTTGTGTCAGCGACGTGGTCTCCGAGGCTGTGCCATATTGAAGGCCACGCTAATGAATTTGCTGAATAGTGGGGCTATCTACGAGCAGACGATGACAGCCAGCAGAGTGACTTCCGGTCAAGGTGCCCCACAGCTGGATCATGCGACAGTGACATGCCCTTCTGTGAGGGCTAGTCGGACTGGAAGCCTGCGGGCGGTTTGCGGATAGTTCAAGACTGGATAATCGAAGAAGCCTACTACATGTCCCTGCGATGCGCTGCACGAGCTGGCAGCTGGGCATGGCCTCCGACATCGCATTGGTACCAGTGCTGCCAACAGTGTTGCCAACATAAGTGTTGCCAACATGGCATTGCGAATAGGTGAGATGCAGCAGTTATAGCGACTCCATAAACCAACACTCACTGCATTTGAAAGTTTTGAACAGAGAACATGGAAAATCGGAAAAATATAGGTGTCCTTATGGTACTTGTAAAAATATTCAGAAAATCGGGCCCTTTACGATAAAATCGTAAAATTTCGCAGAATGCACTTACATAGCAATGGGAACTGAAGAGTGAAACGTATACTCACCTCGCGAGCTTGGTTAAGGTAGTACCGTGCATTCCCCCAGAACTCTCCTCCACGGAGGTAGTTCAGCCATCCAAGCAAGTACCACACATCAACCACTTCGTCATCTTCTTCAACCAAACCATCGAGAACAGTGTTGGCCTCCTGTAAAGCCCACAAAGCCAAAACACCAATCAACATCAAGGAAAACTACAAGATGTTCTTCACCTATATTTCTGGCCATGGGGAAAACACACCCATACAATATAAGCAATGAGATGTTGTCAGAGTAAAAATAAACTACAGTAGTCAACTTGTAATTGGTTTGCCGAGCTTGCTATGTACAAACAAAAACTCACTTACGTAAGCTCATCAAAAATGTTACTACAGGCTTTGCGTTAAGCCTCCCATCATGGTTAAATCAGAATTGAGATATCAAACTTGGCCTAGCAAAAATAACACATTGGGCTTTGTGGGTTACATAAGAATAAGTAATGTTATTCAGGTCTCCGGCTAATGTGCACATCATTTCTTACGTATGCAATGTGAAAAGTGATGTACCTAGTTATTATTGAACCGCTTTTCATATCAGTCACATTAATAAAACAGCTTCTTATTCTCATTTCTAATGCGTGCCTCACATTTATGGTATTTCCAACCCTTGTGCAAACAATTGAAGTGCAATAATTTATCTCATGAATCATACTTACATCAAGCATCTCCAGTTCAATTAGTAGCTTGGCTCCATTAACTCGGCTGCTATAGCTCAGGGGGCAAACCTGAAATAATAATAATAAAAAAGATTGACGGTGCATCCAATATTTGGAGACAATTGGCAACAATAATGCGGTTAGTAATCTATCTTATGATGAGTGCATAAATGGTGAGGATACGTTTCATAACCCACTTATAAGAATATATTCAAGTGTCAAGAAAATTCCATTGTTAAAATTGCTTGGGTTGCACGGGAAAAAAAAAAACAAAAAAAACAGAGGGTACTGACATCAAAACAATTTACTTTGACAGAAAGAAGTACACTCCAAACCATTATAACAAATCTATTTGATTCAACCTAGTTGCTCTGCACCTACCCACGGTGCGCTCGCTGCATCTAGGCTCTCGATTCTCCGAGGTACAGCGGCACACCCTGCACCCCCATCCTCGACTGCATGGGGTGCAAGGCAAGGTGCTGCCGCAGTGCAGTGCACCCTTGAACCTTGCAGTCAGTGGGTGAAGCCTGGCACACCACAACTGGCCCCGCCTGCACCTTTTCGTTTGCGGTGCTCTGCACCTTTTCTAAGTCAAACAGACCTAACATTACCGATTAAAAAAATACATATTCGCATGCAACAATCAGCAGCCACAGCACCACGTGCTCTATGGTAAGATGATACCTATGGTACCTCGCTTACTACAATGTTCCCATGACGCATTATTGGTCATAACAATTAAATCTGGCTACTGGGTGTCTGCACCAAAAGGAAAAGGAATGCGAAATCATGGCAAAGAAGGAAGAAAAATAGAAAGAAAGTGTGCCGCCATTCTTGTTGCATCGCCAGCCTCGCGCACCTTTCCCTGTATTCTTTTTACCCCTCCAATACAATATACAAGTCAACAGCGCCGACGACGGACGTTGATGAGGCCGGATTTCGGCACAGTCGGATTGTGCTTTGAAGTGGTGGATGCGAGACGGGAAAGGCGTGCAAGGCCGGCGATGCGGTGGGGGTGGTGAGTGAACGGCACACAGACGGGTGCGTTGAAGGTGTGGCACGCAGGCAAGTGCGGCAGCGCGCTTTTTAACACGAAAGTGTTTTATGCCGGGGTCCACCAAGACTTCACTGACGTATTTCCGTCACGGAAATACGTCATAGAACATAATACAAAGAAAGAAACCAGAAGAAAAAGTTCCACAAACATGCAAAATTTGGGAATCGAACCCACGACCTCTCGGTCCGCGACGATAGATCGCCGAGCGTTTAACCCATTGCGCCACAAACGCATTTGCAGAGAGCTACACAGACGCGCCTTATATATCTAACACTCCTCCGTGTGCCCGCGCTTGCTCGGGGCGGTGCCGCCGCCTACGAGCAGAAAAGAGAAGTACTGCATTATGACACTAACGCGCACCGACAGTGAACGCTTCGGTGGTCTCTGCACTACGACGCCTCGATGCCAGCATTCGAAGGGACGCTGGCATCAAGAAGCACTACCAACGCCACCTAGGTGGTGGCGTTCACCGTACTCAGCACAGCGGAGCGAGGCCTCCGCAATTAGCTCTGAAAATGTTTCTGAAGTTGATCGCGGAGGCTGCAATTACGACTTGTGGCATGCAGGCAAGTGCTGGCACGCGCGCTTTTGTTTTTTTCTTTCTTTCTTCTGTGCCATTATCTCACTCCCCCCCCCCCCCTTAGGTGCAGACACCCACTACCAGATTCCACTAATGCGGCGTGCAATAACGCAGCATAGGAACATTGTAGTAAGCGGTTTATTTTACCATAGAACACACACCAAAGTTAGGGGTACCACGGCTGCTCATCGTTATATTCAATGTATTGTTAAAACCAGTATCATTATAAGTGTGTTCGACAGTATTATGACAAGTGGCACATACACAGTGACCCAAGTTGGCGTGAAAGAAATATGGTTACATCCTGACAAAGACAGATCCCGAAAAGTGTGTGAGGTATCCTAACAATGCTGATCATCAGCATTAAAAGACACCACAGCAGTGTACAAAAAAAGCACAGCAGCAGGTTTATGTGTCAGCAAGCGCATCAGCAAGCAATCACCTCCACAGGGTCGCTATTTCCAGCCTCTTCTCCCAGAAGCAGCCGCTCGTGCTGTGGTAGCCACAGACCAAGACTCCGCTGCATGGCCTCTTTCGCCGCCTGGATTTCAGAGCACAGGAATCGCTGTTGTTCACAAAACACATAAACACTTAAAATTGGATGGATGTTCCACACCTGCTGCCATTGCCATGAGCGGCGCAGGCTAACACTCCCAGAGAGAGAGAAAAAAAAAAAACTCTTAGCAGACCCACGTAAATTTGATTTACCATTGGTCAAAGACAAGCAACTGTCATGTTTTCTCACCAGAATATCACACTCTTACGATGTACTGTGCACCTCTATGGACATATTTAGTTTCCACAACGCCGCTGTTCACGTGACCTCACCTTTGCCATCCCTGAGTGCACCTTGCTCTGATTAACTCACACGCCACCACGGAACACTCATACGACAAGCAGAAAACACTGCCCACTCCCGTGAGACCTCACCTTCTGCGCAACCTTACCACCGATGATCCACCGCTTCTCAGTAGGGATCATCTGAACACCTCCCACATCCTAGGACGTGCCCACCCGAATGCTTGCCCCCACTCCCTCTTTCAACCCAACTTACTCTCCCACCTCATCCATGGTGGCTGACTACAGCTGCCAGTCATCGGGACCAGTGTTACATGGCTGCATACCTTGAGGAAGCACTTAAAGATACGCAACCAGGTCAGGAGTGGCCTGAAAATGGAACTTTACACTGCCATACCACGTCAGGCCTGGACTGGACTGGATTGGCTTCCTCCCAATCAAACGAATAGGAAAAAAACTAAGAATTTCTCTCTCTCTCTTGCTTCGATTATTGTGCTTAACCTTCAGTGTTCATAAAGCAATTTTGAATAACCACTCGGCTTGTAGAGGTATTCAACTATACATGTGCAAAGTTTCAGCTTGAAATCTTTATTCCAGTGCTTCTGGTGATAGTTTTAACCTTAATTTGGGTCCTTTGTAAATCATTTTAGAGGGCCCTGCAATACTACATTGTTAATATCTGCCTACAATCAATCCACACACTTGATAGTTGCCCAGAGACCCTATGCAATGTTCCCCAAATTCCTGCAAAGTTTCATTCTGATCTATTTTTCAGTTTTTATAAAGCCGTCTTAAATAGCATCTCCATTATCTGTGAGGTACACTACAGTTATTGCAGCTTTGATCATTTCTTACGACTTCACCAGTTATCTCACATCTCTGTAACTTCTCAAATGACTTCTGCAAGGTATCCATTCCATTCCTTAAACTTTTCATTGCAATCCAATCTTTAAGCTCTCCTACAACAATAATTTCAAATGTCCTGGCAGGTGTTATTTGCAATCAACAAATTTCAGACAAATTCTTGACTCCCACAATAAAATGAGATCTTATAACTCTTCCTCTAAATGATATCCAATGTTCTTCATATTCCGGAAAAGTGCCATCCCTTTCAGACTTTTTAGTTCTCTTGTATGTGTTGCAGCAATACCTTTCTGTGCATGCTTTTCCAAGACGCAAAAGGTGATTCTAGTAGCGTTAGCAGCTTTATGTAAAAAAAAAAAAGTCTGAGAGCTTGCATTCACATTAACTTTTAAGGACCTGTAAATGTAGTGATTCAAGCACTCCGGACTTCAGTGAGCTACTATAAGATCAAGAACCTCATACAGACAATTCTCCGAACCTCATGTTCTTGTTTGACAAGCAGGAAGCTGGCCTGGACTTGGAAGGCTTCAGGGTTGCTGGGATCAGCCTGGACACTCTTCTGCACCAACTCTGAACACTGCTGCTCAGCCTCCTCTTCATCACTGCGTGGTAAACAAACACGATTGCCACCAAACAGAGCCCAGTAGTGAGTGGTTTAGACTGATTGAAAGATAGATTGATCAATCAAACACTTATTCATTTTCAACATGGTGCCGTATAGATGCATCAGCAGTAAGAAAAAAGCTACTCTTCACCAACACCACAATTCAGAATTAAATATTTATTAGACACATCCAACCTTAAATTCATAAAAACTTCACACAGAGGAAAAATATCTAACATACAGAAACTATAACTGTTTACGTTCGCTACAATGCAAACAGTAAGTTCAAACTAACATGTTCATAATGATATGAAGCAGACAGCAGCATATAATATAACCAGATATTGCTTCCTAAATGTCATTCCATATCATCAAGCCTAACCATGTCCAGGACAAACGCCTTTCAGCCATGCCAAGATAACTTCGGAGAAGAAAAAAGAAAACAGACACAGATAAACACTCAAGAAGTTCTGTAATCCTAAAGTGTTAAAGCATAGGAGCAATATAGATCTGGTACAGACTTGGAATGCTCATTTACATGAGCAAAGCTAGAGCTCTGATTTGCATTGCACTGATTGCACATTTGCACTGATTATAAGTATGCGTTTGTTGCAATAAGGATAAAATGTGAGTTTACTGGTCTCCTCTGGTCATGGCTATGATATTGGATTTTATTTGTGACATCTAATGCAGCAGATAAGCATACTCCTTACTGCGGTCATTGAATAATCATCAAGTACAGCTCACTAATATATTGTTACGTGTAGCTGACGCCCAAGGCTATTTACAATTTATTTGCAGGGAAGCTAACGGACGCCAAGATGGCGATGCTATATCAAGTGGGAACACGTCTTCCTTCTCCACAGTGCAGCCACACTATGGCAGCTGTTCCGTATCATCACCACCGGCAGTAGAAGCACTGTCCCAAAGTTACACATCCACGGTGAAAGGTGTGTGTGGTATGGCTTTAGTCTCGCCACGTGAATGATGTCACTTGCAGCTGACGACGACACTGAGGGGTCGGCGGGGATGATTTCATATGTCGATATGTGACATCGGTCACTTGTCGCACCACATGGTATGGACCAGTGTAACGCGACAGCAGCTTTTCGGAAAGGCCCACACGGCGGATGGGTGACCAGAGAAGTGTAGAGATCAGTGACCAGAGATCAGTGCAGCCACACTGTGGTAGCTGTTCCGTATCAATATAAACACTCTGCAGCTGTTCCCAAACATGACAAATGTGAAAGTGGTTGTATGGCTGCAAGAACTGCACTGCCAGAAGAAAAAGAAAGGAAAAGAAAAAGAAAAGAAGATGGATGCTTCGAAGCCGAATTGCCGACGCAAAGCAGGCACCTCGCGCTGGAGACCGTTTTGGCTAAGCCTTGAGTGTCGTGTTTTCTGCTTTATGCACACTTCGTGTTCTACTAAGCTTCCTAATAAGAAAATAAAGAAAGGGGTGGGGGACAACAAAACAAGCAGGTCCACGTCGTCTACAGAAAGTGGCAATTAACTCACCAACAGTCAGTCATGTAGATCTCAGCCATGGCGCAGTATGCTGATGACAATGCTCGATTGAGGTCAGCCCCACTACTTTCCTAAAAACAAGCAAACAGCAACGTAAAACTGCTTGACTACAATGACGATGCTAAACACACACACTTCATCAAGTGTGCAGTCACTGCAGTCATGCTGCATGCTTCTCCAAATTACTTTGGATAGCCTAACAATGTGACACCCAACATTCAATTTGTGCCGAGTCCCAAAGCATACTGCCACTTTTTTCGAAGCAACTGCCAGCCATGGCAAGTAACTTACAATAGATTAAGAGGGGAGTGGAAGAGGATTATGAATTGGGCAAGTTCACAGGTATTCATGATGATCAGCACACACAAAAATGAGTACAGGGTTAGAGAAACATGAGACAGACACTGTGCAACAATCGACTGTGCATTGGAAACGAAGATTGTGGCTGTGTTGATACAGGAGCCTCTGCCGAGCACCGCAGCATTCTCTAGCTTGGTTATTCCCTTGTGCACTAGGCTGGGAAGCCATCTCACCCCCCTTATTTAAAGCGACTGGGTCGGCTGCTGACCCCGACACAACAGGGCCTACTGCATCAGTGACAGGATGCCCGAGTTCCGTTTCATCAGGAGCTCCTGAAAGTGGCCTTATAGTACGATTCTCAAAATCGAAAGCTTCATTTCCTCTCCTCGCCAGCTTAGCCACCGAGTTCAAGTGTTGCCCATGGCACCCTAGGTGGAGGGGGGCAAAATTAGACACAGGTAGCACTACTTTGGTCATTGATTGGATTACAAGAGAATGCCACCTCTTGCTGTGAATTCACCTGTGACCTGTGTGTATCTCCCACACCAGTGTCCTGCAATCACTCACATGTAGCCAGTGAAAAATTCACTAGTGCAGCCTCCATTTAGCTGAATTACAGGGGCTCAAAACTTCACCCAGCTGACTGTCAGGCCAGGCTGAAGCAGGGCTCCCGACGACCCTCACCAAGGACCCTCAAACCTGCCTTTCAGTGGCTGTGCAGCCTCAACATGCTGGATTATAGGGAGATCAGAGTGCCCGAGAACTGGTGGGAACATAATACATCATGAGATGTGAGCACACATGATTTAGCCAGCTATCAGTTGCACTTACAAAAGAATGATGTTTTTGTATAGCACCTGACAATTTGTATCGCTGTTTTTTTTTTTTTTTTCTTTTCTTGCTTTCATTACATGCATTGTATTTTCCGGTGTATAAGCCACGTTTTTTTTTCCGGAAAAACTGCCATCAAGATTCGAATTGTATGCTATGGTCACGCGAAGCGCACTGGGTTGACCTTTCTGGCAGTTGCTACAGGTTGTGCGCGCGCAGCGCATGGAGGTACCAGGTTCTTCTCGTGATGGAGTTGCCGAGCGCCGTGCGAGAAGGACGGAGCAGCAACGCAAGCGGCGGCAGGCCGACCACGAAGTCATCGCATCTGCAATTCTCTTTCAAGATACGGTGTGCGCCACTGCGCAAACTACGCAGTTGCTACCAGAGTGCAAGCCAACCCCCCCTTCCCGTGCTGACTTCCCGCTTTCCTCCCTTGTGCATGATTCGGATCAGCGTCGCACGCTTTCACTCTCACATACAGCATACGATGCGTGAGGACAATGTTATCGTCCTTGGACTTTAGGCGGAATATCGCGGCGACCACGACGACAGATATGCGTCTAAAGTGTCCATATCATTGCTATTGCAATTATAGAAGAATGGCACCCATACACTTGCGCGTTACCCGCGTTCACGAAGTGAAACATCACTAATTCTTTTGATTACTTACCAAATCAACAGGTGCATCTTGTACATCGATGCGACTTTTATACGCTTCTTTTTTTTTCTGGAAAAACTGCCGTTTTGAGGGGGTGCGACTTATAGACTGAAAAATACGGTATATATCTACACATTTTTGTAATAGTATGTATTCCTTTCTTGTTTATCATCACATATATCTTCCTTGCATTTCCAATACATGTTCTGAAGAAGAATTTGAAGAAGAATGCTATTTATTCACTCACGAAAACAAAAGCACAGTAACAAGATATACAGAAGGAGATCCCAAAGCTCAAGGATGTAAGGGGACTTCCTAGGCTGCCCCATGGTTTTGTGATCTTGTGCCCATTTTCGTGCAGCTGATCATAGGAGGAGACTTGTTTTCCCGGGGGGGCGGGGGGGGGGGGGGGGCATGAGCTTCCCCCTCCTCTCTCTTTCTCCACACATACATATAAATATATATATGCTGTGCGTTTCTGCAAAGACTATGAATATTTCACCACTGTGCCCAACTTTCCACCTACTTTAATGCCAATTGTACATCTGTAAGTGCTATGCTAGAACTAAAATGCAAATGAAAAGAAGACCTACACCTCTTTTTACACTTAAACTTCATCCAGAAGTGTAGCCCTCATGCTATACGCTCGGCCTTCGTATCTGTGTTCATATATTAGCATACAGGTGCTCCCCTTCATGCAGGAAGATACGACACATTAAAATGTTTACGGTGTCTTTCCTTGCAGACTGGAGTGTAGCCAAGGAACATGGCCAGAAGCTGAAATAACTACCATAATTCACAGTATCCTTCCAGAATGCACACTGGCTGCAACAACACACTGCACATAAGACGTACATAACAAAAGTGACCCACTCACAATGTTAACTGCTTCAAACCCTATGCAAGTATCTTTAACCTTCCATGCCACATTTCAAACTTAATTCACCATACTGCTTATGCATGCTTTTGTCAACCATGTATAAGATGTTTCTTTCCTTTTATAATATATGTATGATCTTGGACACACTTTTATTGTAAAAGCCATAATTGAAATGCAAGTTTCTGTGTAACAATGCCTGAGTACCTAAGATTATGTTTGTGCACCAAATCTGACTTTTACACCAACCACAAAATAAAAAAATTGTGGCAGAACCCATTTCACAACGACTGTCGACGGTAATGCATTGGCACTGAATCAGTATAGCAACACAACGTAGTGCCACTGTCGAAACAAGTTAAGTATGAGGCATGTACTACGGCTGGACTACTTTTCTGTGCTTCCCTCACAACACTCGGTGTCATCTAGAGCTGCCGCCGTGAAGCCTGCGCATGGCCTCTGAAATGCATGGGGCGCCGGTGCATGCAAACGGCGAGAAACGCGTCACACAGCAACCAGACTCCTCTCTCCCTCTTCTTTCTGGACACGCTGCACCATCTAGTGGCACTGCTGAGAAATCCGTGCGTGGCCTCCGAAACAAGAAGCGTGGCGCGCCGGTGCCTGCGAATGCCGAGAATTGTTTCCTCGCTCGGCTGCACACTCAGTTGCACACACTCAGTGACCCAAGTTTGTGTGAGGTTCATTGAAGAGTGGCACATACCCAGTGCATTTGTGGCACAGCTGGCTAATGCGCCGGGTTGCCGTTCTTGAGGAACCCTTGTGACATGGCCTTGTTTCCACTCGGCATCAGAGAAACTTAAGGGATGTTTTTCGTCATTATAGAGCGGCACATTCCCAGTTGCACAAACCTAGTTACCCAAGTTTGTGTCAAAGACATTCATTGAAGAGCAGCACACACCTACTGGTGCATACCCGGTGACCCAAGTTGGCATCAAAGGGTTTCACTGGAGACAAGCACAGACCGAGTCGCACATACCCAGTAGTACTCCAGGTCAGCGTCAAAGAATTTCTTCGAGCAGCAGTACCTATCCAGTCCTGCATCTAAAGTGACCCGTGTCAGCGTCAAAGAGGTTCGCTGAAGAGTGGCATGTGTGTTCACATTGCCGCATACTCAGTGACCCAAATTGGACAGTCCGATGGTTGTTTTTGAACCCCCATACCTCAGCACAGCAGCCCAATGCACTACCCATTCGACCACGACCCAGTGACTCAGGTAGGCGGGAAAACGGTTAGATACATAGATAGATAGCCCCCAAAAAGTGCGTGAAGTACCAATACAATGCCAACAGATTAAAAGTGAAACTTATCAATACAACCATGTGGCTGCATCAGTGCTTAAAAGGAGAGGCCATTTATTGCCAGAAGTCACTGAACCTCTTTTCCCAGCCAATGGGCAAGCTGCAAGGGCTTGTGCAGCAGAGAGACAGTTGGCACTAACCTCTGAGGGAGCAGCCAAGCCATGTTGCTCCTGGAGCAAGTTGCACAGTATCTGCACTCCCTTTGCATAGTGCGCTAACGACTCCTTGCCATCAGTCAATTGGCCAAGGCTTAGATACTTCCTGAAGCCTCCATCTGGATCCAACTGGACCATTCTTTGCAGTAGCTGCACAAACAAGCATTGGGATGACTGCACTCCTTGAGAAGAAAATGGCATCAGAAAGTGAGCAGGAAGGGAAGCGACACATCTGTTATTTTTTTTAATATAAATCACACACACAAGCAATGAAACTCTGGACACACAGGCAAACTCTGGTACACTGCAAGGTCCAAAGGCTGGACATTTCAAGTTCAGTCTTATGCAGGACAGTTTTGCTGCTGTTTATTTCCCGCTTGAAGTGGGTGGATTCCGCTGTACACTAGGTCATAAAACATTCAACAATCTGACAAAAGTCAGGTTTCACTTCAGGCCGACTGAAATCACAAGCACTTCATGAGCAAAAACTGAGTGATCATCATCAGCATATTTAAGTTCATTGCAAGATGAATGCCTCTCCCAGTGTGTCACAGACCCCGTGAACGAGGCGCAGACGCCGGACCAAATTCCAAAGCCGACTTATCAGCTTCCGAAAATAATCCCATGAAAGCAAGGACAATTAAGAATGGGCCCTCTGGTGTGCCAGCGAACGCCGGTTGCTGTCCAAAGATCGAGTCAGAGCCCAGAGTTGTCAAAACACAACAAAATATATTATTCCCGCAAGGCAGTTACACACACACTTGCACATTTAGGTTAGACACAACACAATACAAATCAGATGGGTATTAACCAACACAGGAAAATAATTCACGACAAGCACTAAGAGTCCAACACGTAAAGTACAAAATGAATAGGAACACTAAGTGTCCAATCGTATTAACCGTGCTGGTTCTGGAGTCAGACGATCTCGGCGTAGCTCGGGGCGAATATCGAAGAAGGAACTTCTTCCGGAAATGCAGACGCTCGAGGAACTCGTCGACTAGCTTGTCGGGGAATCCCCTTCTTCCGCATACGATCAGTCTCCACGTTACATCTCTTATCCGGAGCGGTCTCAACTGAACTCCTGATTCTCGCACGGCGGTTATATATCTTCCACAGGCGTTCTCGAACTTTCCTATCGGAGTCGCGATCCCGTATCATGGCCAAAGCCTGGGAATCTTCTAGTCTTTTCTCGCACCTTCGACTGCTGCCGTCGGAGCGTCGTTGAGGGGGGGGGGGCGATGACTCATTCTGTTGGCGCACGCTCACGCTGTAGTAATCTCTCTCTCGACTCGCCGGCTGAGAAGGTGTCTCGGTGTGCACGTGTGCTCTCTCTCTGTCCGGTTATCGTCGCCTCGATGTCTAGACTCTGTTGGCCACGTCCGCTGTTTGAGGCGTATGCGCTCTCCCCGTCTGTTGAAACTGTCGTGGTGCGGGCATGCTTCTTTCGCTGGCTTGCGTGACACGCGGCGCACGCTTTCGTGACACAGTGCTTTCCAAATTGCCCCTTTCTCATGTCAGCCAACTCTACTGCATACCTACTAGCTTCCTATCTTGCCACTCCATCTATTTCTGTCTCACACTCAACTGCAGTTCCCTTCACTTGGCACCCATTCTGTTATGACAACAGATCACCGCTTATCTGTTCTACATGTTACAATACGTTGCCAGCTCTGCTCATAATACCACCCACCTGCATTTGTTCTCTAACCACTCTGTTAACATTGGTGCCCATCATTTTCCACACCACTGCTCACTGCCCAGCTTTTGGCTTCTTTTAAACATTGCAATATTCAATTGTTTGTGAATAATGCAAGTTGACATGCGTTAAATGGAAGGGAATGACTGAAGGCAATGCTAAAGGGCATAACGAGTGTGCTAAAACCTGTTTTTTCTAGTTCAAAATAACATTTCTAAGAGGGCTCTCATATGTGTATGGGGAGTCTGTGGCATGCAAAAGCAAGAATTGAGTGACAACACAACATATTGACAGAATACACAAGCTTAGAAATTAAAAGGAATGCAAACAGAACATTGGTTAACACACATACAGTTTGGTGACAGGAAATGGTTGTTATGGTGACTATGATATCTCCTAATGCAAACCTAGAAATTACAGCAAATGGAGTAAATGCAAACAAACCTGTCGACTGCTTGCTACCGTAGGCTCACCACAAACTGAACTACAGAAAAATTCTGACGCTGCTTGTCCTACCTCGAAGGCTTTTGCAGAATCACCCATTTCGAGCAGCAGACTGGAAAGGACGTCGAGTACTTTCAGGTTATCCGGTTCCATTCTTAAGGCGCTTTCGCCAAACTCCCTTGCTTGATCGTACTGCAGTTCGTTCACGCAACTTTCCATCTGATCGATAAAGAAAGTCATAGCATAAGTGAGAACCACGCCACGAGAAGACAACATAACGCTATCGTAACATGCGAAACATATGACATATACGACTGTCGTTTTTCACTGAATGGCTTTGTTACGCTGGATTCTTTTCTCAGCTAGCAACACAGGTCCTTAGCGTTTATAAATGTCGGCAGTAATTCGAAAGCGGTCACCTGGGACAGGAGGTCGTCGACGCTGCATTCTGCTTTGAGGTTTTCTGAACTTTTTTTCTTCGAGCCTGGCCCTGAAAGATTGACGCGCAATAGAGAGCGGTCCTTCAGACCCACAACGTTTTGTGTTTCGGCACTCACTTAGTTTGTTCTCCTTATTTGTCTTCTTCTTGCTTCTTCCCATGAAACCGTCTCACTTGCCGCACTGCCGGCGATGTCGTGGGACGAAGCAAATCACGCAGGAACGCACGTGCACGCACGTCGGAAACAGAAACATGCGTGAAAACACAATCCGCAGTCAGTGCTCTAGCCTTTCCAGAGGTCGGTTCTAGCCAATCTAAAGCCGAAACGTAGGCCGAAACTAGCTGCAACTTGCTTCCACCCGGATACCGCGGGTTTCGTTTCCTTTGCTGTGCGCTATAATTTTTCTGAGGTGACACTCCAAGGAATGGGTCGGCACATGAACCCTATGGATTTGATGCGAGTTAACTTGAACATCCGAACTTCTTCTTCTGAATGTGCCGCGTGCGACCAACTGGAGAGCTGCCGTCACTACGGAGAAGCCTTCACGCAAGATCAGCTCAAGAGGACAAGTGAAAGCTTGTTCGGAACAAAGCTGTTAGTTTTTGGCAGCAGCACTGATCGCTTTCAAGCATTCCGGTTCTCTGAGTTATTTGGGACATTATCTTGAACCTTAGTTACTAGGCATGGTGCTAGTACGCCACTCCAGGGCTCGATGGCGACTGTTCTGGCTGCTGGCGTCGTGCGTGTTCGTCTACGCGTTGTTCCTTCTTTCTTTTCACATAGAACCGGCGTCGGAAGCCTTCCACGAGTTTCACAAGTGCCCCGCCTGCTTCGGCGACGGTCTCTGCCCGCACATGCGAGACGTGAAGTTGACCGGCTGGTACAGTCGTAGCGCGCTGCGCTTTTTCAACGTCAAGAACGTCTTCATGGCGGAGCTGAACGGAACGCGCGTGGTAGTCAAGAAACTGGCACACGACGACGAGTTCCGCCAAGTGGATCGTCGATGGTGCCGCAGTCGTCGGTGTAACGTCGCCAACGTGGTTCGCAATACCGTGGACAGCGGCAAAACCCACGAAGTGGCGTTGATGAAACACATGTCCGCTGTCAGAAAGGAGCAAGACATGACGGCGTGCCCTTCTTCGCGCTTGATTCGCCGAATGCTGATGATGCTTTCGTACAAGCCAGCCATGATCGCACACCGCCAAGGCGCACTGAGAACGGCCGATGTGTTTGCTTATACCGTCACCGTCAATGCCGAGCCGCTGCTTTTGCAGGTGTGTAAACCGGATGAGAATGGTTCTGCCTCTGAATAGAACCAGGGCGACATATAACATTTTTAGAACAGTTTTGGAATACAGTTAAACCTCGATATAACGAACATAGACATAACCAAGTAAATCTAAGACGTCTCTCGCCAATATCAGCATGTAACAAATTAATACATTCTTATGAACGGATGTTGGCTATAACGAAGCTCAACTGTGTAGGCTACCTAAAAGGCCTTCTTGCGTGTATGACCAGCCACTTCTGGCTCCTGTAAATAGCAACACTGGTTGCTAAACCTGGTAGGATAATCCACCTGTCGCTGCGCAACTCTATGCAGACATTTCCACGCATGGATGACTGGCCATTCCCGACATTGCTGGGCAGCTGCGGTCGCACAGTGGTGGAGACGTATGAGGGAGAGCCTCTCTCACACTTTGAGCTGGCCAGCTGGACTGTGCGAGCCAACATCTCTCTGCAGCTGCTCGACATGGCCGATTTGATGACCGAAAACCCAACTCAGTATGCACTGTATATGACTGATGTGAGCATGGACAACTTTGCTGTCAACGATCTAGGCGAAGTGAGGCTTGTCGACTTGGAAAATATAGTTGTGGTCGACCGCATGCAGGTTCGGGCAGGTGAGTTGTAAAATGATTGTGGGTGCTTTTAAGCACAGCTTATTATTATTCAAACCAGTATGGCCTCAATATTTCCTTAAAGTGCTCTTAAAACATCTTTGGCATATTGAATGCATTTTTATATAAATGTGCATATAATGTACAGAATGCCATGCCGATCATCTCTGGCAAACATGGCAAGGCTATGCTCTGTTGAGAAGCCAGAAATTAAACAATCCTGTGATCATCTCCAGGATTTTTCAGTCCCTTCTTCAAGCATCATGACACCAGCAGAGTCACATGCATGACATCACCTGGGTAAAAAAGCTTTCAAGTGGTCAAGGAACGAGAGCAACATTATGATTAGAGCTAGCTGTATATTCTGAAAGGGAGGGTTTTGACCCTTGTATACCATTAATCCTTCCGTGAACCTTCTATGGTCAGGGTCGTGCATGGAGCAATCGGAGGTGGACAATGTAGGGGGACTTTCTCTTGCGTTTTCTGGTGCTACCCATAGCTTTTTCTGCACTGCCACAAAGTGATGAGCGAAGAGGAGAGAGCACCCACGGGAGGGCAGCGAAGGCGAGTGAGAAACTGTGTTGGCCATGAAGTCATTCTTCAAATGCCTGTGACTTTGCTATTACCTCATCACCTTCAAGCATCTTGCAGCTGTAAGTTCATTGTATATGGGTACACAGCTGCCTCCATATAACAATTCTTTTAGCTCAGAGTGGTTTAGGGGCCTGTGAAGGGAAATAGATGCGACAACTTAGGCTATGTATTTTAATGAAAAATAAATCTGCAGGTATTTGTGCCAAATTTACGCTGTTATAACTGTTTGAATACTTGTGAGGGTGTTTCTCCTAGGAAAGATCTAGCAGGCTAAAAATGTTTCACTCTGTGCACTGCAGAAAGGCGGCCAGGTTGGAAGCAGTGGCTCGAACACCGGGAGGAGATGTGCCACGACTGCCTCAGCTTCAATGCAGAGGACCTGTGCTCACATGAAACGAGTGACCACAACTTCTATGCTGTATGCAGTGGTTTGCTTGCACCCCGCGCCTTCTACTCGTCCTACGGGGGCCTGATGCATGATATTCCAAAGAACGTCGACGAGCAGTATGGGCTGTCCAAGCTGCTAGCCATCTGTGACCAGCCAAGCAATGCCAAAGAGAACCGCTTCGCAGCCTCCCGCCTGCTGCGCAGAGCACTGGACAGAGTGCTGCGGGCTTCTGCTACAACAAGCCATGACAGGTCCTTGTAGGGAACCTCATTGTTGTACTGTAGTACTGCAAGTTGCCACAACTACCCATCTGCATTTTTTTTACTCTACCCAGAGCAGAACTGTACGTTTTGCAACTGTGATACCATGCATTTTATGTGGTGACACAAACCTTTAAAAATTAACTGATTGCATATTGATTTTCGACTGGACTGTTGACATTTTCTGTGTTGTTTCCAAGTGTGCAAGGCCACAGCAATTTTTAAGCATTGGCTTCTTGCCTTCTGAGACTTGCTGACTTTGCTAACTTGCAGAAAAGCACAAATACTGCAGGTAGTCGGCACATATTTCCAGTGTCATAAAGTAAGCGTAAAACTTTTGTGTGTGCTGCACTCCATTCACGCAATGCTTTAACTTAACTGTCGATACAAACAATTTAACCAGCCCAGCTGTCTTGAATGCATGTTTCAAATGAGCAATAGTCATGAATGCTTCTTCAAGGTTTTAGTGGTTCACCCACTGGTGAACTAGGACAAAAGAGCTAAAAGTATGACGTCTTCGTATTATTGTGATCTCTTTAGCACAAAGGAAAGCCACAGCGATTTTCTCAACATATGAGCATTTAATGCCTGAGCAAAACTAGTTTGGAGGCATAAGACCCTGTCTCGGAACATGTCGCCAACTGCCACAGTGACGTGTGAACCATCCACCTGTTGCCTATTCATGTCAGGACTGCAGCAACAATTCCTGTAGAGCAGCTCAGTAGGCCTCTATAGTATCTGAATGTGAAACTTCTAAGGCATGTCTTTATACATTGTGCACAATATAAATGGCTTGCTGCACTATGTGGGCAACTTGTGGTGCTCCAGAATGTTCAAGCACCCCTCCACCTATCCTATAGGCATGCATGCAAGTTTCGCATGGCATTTCATTCATGACAGTGCAACGTAAACAGTTGACAGTGGTCCATTGGTAGTTCTTTGGTGGGCCAAAGGATGTTACTGAAATGTGCTTGCATAACACTGTGAAAAACATTGTCCATTCAAATAATTATAGGCCTTCTGCTCAAAAATGAACACTCTCAACCAGTATGAACAGTACATATTGCAAACGAGCAGTAGCTGACAGTTTCTTCAGCTTCTACACAATTCAGACACATTCAATCACGCCAGCTAGCTTTGACATAGACCAAAAGCGCAAGCATATCAGTGCATGACATATTAGTGGACATATCAGAATCTTCGGAAGATGGAAGTCTGTGATCCTACTGCTACAAGTCTCATTGAGATTGTCTAAGAATAAATTGTCATGAGCAGTCAAGTGAATGATGCAGTGCCTTTGAGTAAATGCCTAAAGTCTCTAGCTTTATTACTAGCAGAACTGAAGACTGTAATGAACTTATGACTATGCATACTCGTCTGTATTTTAAAATTACATGTAACTTGTCCACTAATTTGTGTAATGACTTGTGTAATAATAGAGTTTTAGCATATCTGGTATTCCACTAACCGCAGGCAGACTGGACGTTTTTCCAGGTGGGCGGAAGCGCAAACATGAGTGGCCAGCACGGTGCAGCCACTTGGTGGTGCAAAGCTCAACCAGACAAGAGCACAAAGCTAATATTGCAGTAAACAAGTGTGTTCTACATTGCTGCGCATGTAAATTTCCGGCAGCGGCATAATCATGAACTGCCACCATAAATTTACACCAGCACCAAAGTAGAATACACTTGGTAACTGCAGTAATAGCTGTGTTTTTCTGGTTGAGCTCCACATCACCAGGTGGCTGCACTGTGCAGGCTACCCATGTTTGTGCCCCTGCTCACCCGGTGTTCCTTTCGATCTGCCTGCATTTAGCGGAATGCCGGACATGCTAAAACTCGACCAGAACCACTTAAAATGTATTCTCACTGGCCACAGAAAACACTGATGCAGCTGATGCACATGAAATACATTCCTGTAGCCACCACTGCTACCATTTTATTGACATCTGACGGCATCTTAATTGGCCACAAAGCAAAAGGATTACAGTGCAGTTGCAGCTGCTGCTTGGTAAATAGAGAGATTATATACAAGGCTTCCCAGATGACACTGGGTGTATTTTAAGAAAAGCCTTCCGTGCGGATGAAACTATGTGGTTAGCAGCCTCCTGAAGATGTTGCCAATATTTTTTGTATTTATTAATTGTGCCTTTACAGCCACGGCATCAATGCAAAGTTTGTAGAGTGCATTTGAAATCACTTTCAAGTACTTGCAATGCACTACATTTTGCGTAGCTCTTACCTCCACTCTAAAAATGCTGTGTTGCGCAAGCGGCGGGCCATGGCAGATTTTTAAGTCTTGCGGGCTTTCTTTTATTTGCGGAAAGAAGCTATGCAAATGGTAGTACGTCATAAACAACTGAGTGATTTTCAAATATGCTCTGCAAACCTTGTATGTGTTAACATTATTGCCATAAAGCTAACAATTAAAAACTTTGTTAATTAATGAGCACTAATTACTTAGAGATACTGGAGGTCTTTCCAGGAGGCTGCTAGCAACGTACAGTTGGTCTCATCTACACAGAAGGCTTGATTTTTTTAAATTTTGCTCTGTATTAGCTGGAACAAATGATAGTTTACTAATTACTATTTCTGGTATCCTCTCTCGCTCCTTCTTTTGGCTGTGTTTCGAGATGCAGTGGTGTCGTATCTGCAGTTGCTAGTTTCACCTCCACAGTCTCGTGTGGGAGTAGACCGCTACAGGTGGGTCAGAACTGGGGTTGAACAGTGCAGTCTTTCAATATATGTGCCTGATTCTGTGTTTTTTCTTCACTTCACTTCCTCAGAGTAACCATAATCTACATTTTGATGACACATGGTAGACAAGAACTATGCACACCTTGCAGGCCACTATATTAGTAAAGTGTTGCCCGCCCCTTAATGTCTTCTACTCATCGAACAGAGGCCCTCTGCAGGACTTACTAAACAACTTCAACCAATGATATGACTTGGCTAGAATGCAATTTTGCTGTACTACGCAGCTATGGACTTGGAATTCGGCTGTCTGTGTAATGTCGCCCTGGAATGCTTTTACGAATTCTTGACATTGTCAGAGAAAGAAGTTACTGGAAGCTCCGGTTTGCCATATCGGACTAGAATTAAGTATTCCTATCGTACTATCATTTGGGGCCTTAACACTCGGATATAACCACTGGTACGTTCATTGCGCTGGATTTTGTTTGATGAGTGAAACAAAACAATTACCATGCTAATCCAATTTTTTTTTTCTTCTTTTCTGCCCACTATAAATCTCACTGAAATTAACTGAGTCTCCAAATTCTTCACTAATACAGCCTATTAATGTCTCCTTCATTAATAGCTCTTTCATAATTGTTAGTCTGACTGCCTAGTTTCATACTACTCTTGTTTTTCTATGCCTTTCATTTTACACTTTTCGTTTCTTCGAATAATTACTTGAAGAATGCTACCTCATCCTGCCCGATTCTTGGCTTATCCCCCCTTTGTGGGAACATCACGTGGCTGAAGATCACCATCAGCTCAAATCAAGAACCCCATGACTGATGAGGGCAATCATTACATTGGCTACAAAAAAAAAAAAAAAAAAAGTTCACCAAATAGCTTTAACAGTTAACATCAACAAATATGAAACTCCTTCTTTGGCAATTCAAGCTAAGCGACAGAAGTGCTGTTCAACAAATGTGCTATGCTTGTCCATTACAAGCACCATCAAGCAGGGAAAAAGTGAACTAGCATGAGACAAGATAAATAGGTGCACGAGAAACTTGCACCTATGCATGTACCCAAAAGGGGTATTCGAAGCAAGGTTGTGTTAGGGAATGCATGACATTGGGCCTGCATGGTGCAGTCAGACTTGGGGCTATTGTTTTTCTTTCTGAGGCTCGCTGGTTATGAAGAGAGACTATTCTGATAAATTTCTGAAGTATCCTTAAACAATGCAAAGGGTCAGCATTGATGTAAACATACTTGTGCCATCAAGTCATTTTACGTTGCTAGTCATAGGTGGTCTGGTAGATAGTCCTCTAAAACAACAGGCAGCACATGATGTAACATATTTTCAATACAGCCCAACCATTAGAGTCTGCACAACGCAAGAAGAATATTGTAGCACTGGGAAAAACTCCAGAGTGGAGGAGAAAAATGGGGTTGATGCAAAATCAAACTGTTTTAGCGAATGAACTTGTATTTGAAATAGCGATTCGAAACTTAGAATGTTCGATTCGAGTCGGTTAGTATTCAATTAGGTTTGAAAGACACTTTTAATATTTGAAATATTCGAACCCCCCAAAAATTGCCATCAATTTCTTAAGTCAGCTTCGGAGCAATACAGCCATGTTATGCGGAGGCACACAAAATGCATTGCGGTAAAGCATATTTGCCATGCAGTGAAGCATATCCAAGGTAAAAAGGGAACACTAAATATACTACTTTGACCTCAGCATTGGCAAGCAAATTGAGCAACATTACCACAAAACCATACCAACAAACTTAAATAACACACATGCCTGACATGATTGACTGATTGGGTCTGACACCCCAAAGCAAGCGGGGGTACGAGGGATACTGTAGTGGAGAGCTCCTGACTATTTTTCACCATCTGGAGATCCAAGTGCACCTGAATCTAAGCACACAAAGTTTTTTACGTTTTGTCCCTACCAAAATGCAGTGGCCACAGCTTGGAATTGAACCTGTGAAGTCATGCTTGCCAGAAGAACACCATCACCACTGAGTCCTGACAGTGGGTTGCCTACCATGTGTCGTAGGGCCTCTTTAACATGCGTGTTCATCTGTGCTGACTTGTTCAAGTATCCACTCTAGCAATACAGCAGACTGTGCCAAGAAATCTAGATGTTCACACACAGTGGCAAAACCAGGAATTCTTTCGGGCTTGACTGAGGAAGGGGGGCTGGGCAGTTATAGGAGGTGTTGGCTGGGCACGTGGCTGTTGTTGCACATTGTATTATGCGAAGTACCCAGAGATTTCGGGGGTGGTGGGCACATGCTTGGCATACCCCCTCCACCTCAGCTGCACCCTTGTTCACACGTGATGTGCTACGTAGTAGAACTGAAAGTAAAACTATGGAAATTATGCATGGATGTGCACACTGCCATAACTGCCCCCTCTGGATGTAGCATGGTACACAAGTGGACAGAGATCAGGCGTTCAACCCTGGCATTCTGAAGATTGTTTGGCAAGATTGAAACTATACCTGCGGACAACTTTCTGTGGCAGTGAAGGGAAAGCTATGGGGGCGGAGCTTCTGCACATGTTAACGAATACTTCATGTGCGAGGTAGTTCGGCAGCGTTTGACAGTGCTTTTGGTTTGCAGATACTAAATCGGCGTAGCTCATGCGATGGTTTTGCATTTACCCAGATGCAGAAGAGAAAAGCAGAAAAATAAGTCAAATTTAGCACTCAGTGGTGTGTTTTGTCCTAATTGGCTGCTGCAAATATGCTATTTATGTTTTGCTTTCCCAAGCTTAAACTGACACAGACAAAAATGTGAGACTGTTTAGAGTGCAGCTCTAAACAGTCGGCCGTTCCTGCGGCGAGTGTCGGCATCATCCCTCGGCGACTCTCGTAACCGAGCACAGTGATAGATGAAAGAGCGAATGCGGAGCACGGATGAAAGACTGTGATAGCGAAGACGGCGTGAGGAGGAAAGTGGAGGAGGAGGGTATGGCAAAAGCGTAAGATGAAAAGCGTAATGCCGCGCAAGACAGGCTCTGTGTGGATGATGGCTACGAGATGGCGCCAGAGTAGCGCGCATTGTCTGTTCACCGACTGCACGAGCGAAGATCTGTATGTGGCGGCTGCTGTGAATCGTGCCCACGCATTACCCACGCGCTGCCTCTCGCTATCTCCCGATTAGCGAGGCAGTCGCACCACAGTTCGCTCCGCTTGCAACATGCCACGCGAGACAGATTTTTCGCGCCAGCCAATATATCGCGAAATGAAAACACGTATACAGCTGCACTCAACTTTCACATTAGGAAGTATCATAATCGTCGGTGAATTTCCGTTATTTGTAGCCTCATTTTTACATCTAGTGCCTCCCCTATTCCGTATACAAAATGTATATGCTAATCCTTCCCCACTGCGAAAAAAATCCGCCGTTGGAGAGGAATCAGAGACATTTTGAGTAAAGCGAAGGCTTTTTTTTTTCCCCCTGTAATCTGTGAATATGTGTACATTTGAGTGAGGTGCAGTAGCCCACACAAGATGACAATAATTAAAGTGTGAGTAATACAAGAAGCTATAGACCACCAGTTTGACTTTTTTTTCTGCAGCGCTATTATTTGTGTGCACTGTGCCCTCGTAGCTTTCCCTTCATTGCCACAGAAAGTTTTCTGCAAGTATAGTTGTGTACATTGCTCCTGTGACACTGTTGTTGGTTAGCTCTCAGGTTCCACTTTCTCTGGATAGAGCTTCACTAGAGTACCGGAAAAACTTTCGCTAAAGGACTATACTGACATGGCATGACATTTTGAATTGTAATTTTTTTTTGCATTCAATGAAGGTTAAAATCCTCCGAACCCTAAAAGAAATACATGCGAGCGTCAGAACACGTTAAATAATTACTGGTTTCCACAAGCCAATTTGAGTTTCGGCACCCAGGAGCAGAGGTGGATGCATCATGTTGCCATGATACGAGGGACGTTCCGAAAGCAAGTTTCGTCATTTTTTTGAAAGAGAACATGGTACACCAGGTGAAGCAAAAAATCGCCCTAAGAACCCACGTCCATTGCTGGTTCAACGACGGAAGGCGCGTCAGCAGAGGACGAATGACTAATGCGCAGAGCGCCAAAGAAGAGAGAGTAGCAGCAGACCGGCGTGCTCGAGGTTATTCGAGTACAAATCACAATGGCAGACGCCTGCTGACAACGTGGTCACCAATGGAAATGCGTGCTGTTATCCAGTATTAATGGGCACGTTGGACTGGTCCATCCGTCATCCATGAACGCCTACAGATCGTGTATAGTGAAGAGGTCATGTCTCGTCAAATGCTGAGGTGGAGCAGGCTGTGCGACAATTCCTTGCATCGCAGGGCACCGAGTTCTACCAGAGTGGTTTCTTCAAACTGATTGCACGCTATGACAAATGGCTCAATGTCGGTGGCGACTATGTGGGAAAAGAGTGCAAGGTGTATATTCATAATACCATGGTGTATTTTATTTTGGCTATAAAGCTTCCATGTGAAAATAAATGACGAAACATACTTTCGGAACATCCCTCGTACATTTCCTCACTTTAATTCTGCGATAGCCGCGGCTGCCAAACGCGAGCACACCCAGAAGAAAATTGTGCAGCGGTCTTGTTAATTTTTTTAAATGACTAACATCACCATGCCTAGTCATACTGCTACACAACATCAGCAAATGTTGCTTAGTGTCATCACGTCACAGCCGTGATGACACCAGGTCTGGCATCACGAGACCAACTTTGGTATCAAACTTAAATATATTATGTTTCCCAACCTTTGTGCCAGCTAAGTGTCATACTTTTGCATGCAAACAGCATGTGGTATAGTTTCTACAGCTTCAAAAATATGTGTTGGCACCCCTCTAAGAAATGACTACAAAGAGCTCCTTTATGTCCTCTCACTTAAAATGTTTGATTTGCACTTAATGTCTGCTTTTCATTATGTCTCACTCTCACAGAACACCTAAAGAAGCACTGTCCTGTTATACTTTGCTTTCTCAAGTATGAAAGTGCAACTCATCTGCACACTACAGGTTTCACAGGTTACTGCACAAAAGCCTAGGCAATGCGATGATCTCGTGTAAAAGAGCTGCCCCCGTTGCAGATCTTAGTAAACTAATGCAAAAATCAATTCTCCTATGATGATGATGGTAAACTGTCCAAATACGGAGACAAGGTCTTGCCTCATTCGTGGTGCAATGAAAAAAAAAAAAAAAGCAAGGTATGTTAGCAATGGCTGGACACACCCAAGGCTGCAAGTTTGTAGGCATGTTATATGTCTTATTGTACTACTATGCGCATCTGTCTTTCTGCCTTTTAGAAAAATATGAAACTGGAAGCAGTTGAAAACAACGAAAAACTCAATGTGCATCAAAATGGCTTAGAATTTATATGCTCATGGTCGTTGTATGTAGCACAAGGAAACCCACAAGAAAGCACTACACACAAGTCAACCTCACCCTGCCCCATAGCTACACATAAGTGTTTTGTCTATTCTCCTAGAGTGCTTGCAGAGTGAAAACAGCCAGATAACAGGTTTTAACATCTTATTTTCAGAGCACAATCTGGATGGCACATGGATTTTTTTTTTTTTTTTCAATTGTACGTGATCAAGGACGCATTTACACAGCATCTCTTCATGAATTGAACACCATGTTTATACATTACATACTAATGGTAAATCGGTGCGAAGCGCACTGAAAGAACCAACCAAAGGACACCACTAAGAATGCCTTTGTAGATTGTGGATAACAATGACTTGTGCACGAAACCAACTGTGATGACAGCCCTTTTGTAACAAGTGTGGCACATAAAAGTGGGATAGGTGGTCTGCACATTTTGATGCTACAATATAATGGCAGTGATGGGAAACAGTCTGTTAATGACAAAAAGTGACATTTTAGAAAGAAAAATTGCTCTGATCCTATCCCGTCTCTTAAAATTGGGTGCATATATACTGCACCGTGTACTACGGTGATAGCTACCTAGAAAGACACTGTTTCAGAAAGAGTGTGTATTTGAATTTGCAGAGTGGGCAGCTCTAAAGAGACATTTCTGCCTACATTCAGCTATTTTGGACAGAATTGAGCTATGCCAAAACTTTGAGAGAGCTTCCCCAAGCCCTACATAGTTGGGCTTAAAAAGAGGCCTACATAGTATACTGCATACAAACGCTTCTAAATGTAAGCATTTTATTTTTCTAACAGTAATGTCCGCTGGTATCTGGAGCAGGTTTTGTTGCTCACGTGTTCTCTGTACCACTGGACGTTTTGGACCAATTCACTCTACGATGTATCGCTCTCTCTTGCTCTGCTGTCGATAAATGAATTTGACTGGAAGCACTGTGCCTTGCAGTGTCACTTCTGCCGGCTGTGCATGACAACTTCTATCGTTATACAGCGTGGAATAGTACGTATATGTTTTTCTCCAGCAGATTTGAATTTGCAAAATCTTAGCATTGTCTAAGCGCTTGCTCAAGGGTTCAGGTAGCTTCTCTAAAACAACCACTAGAATTCAACTTAGCACAGTGTACAGACTCCTTCACACAAGTTTACAGAACAGCAGATGCACAACAGAGCAGCCACAATACTTCTTGGCACGTTACTAAGCAGCAGCTCCAAAGAATGCGTCGCCTGACTTGTGCAGGCACTGCACAAGTCAGCTTATTACTGTATGTTATCATGACCTCGCAGGTACTGTGATGTGCAAATGGTCCACACACCAGAAATGACCTGTGTGAAAATTTTGGTGAAAAAAACATTCCATGTGGCTGCTGCTTTAACAATGCATCCCTGGAACAATTCTACCTTTTTTTATCATATCTAAGAGAATCACTTGAGCAAGGACACTACCTTTCAAGCAAAGGTTTCCCACAGAAATTTGATTGAATGTACACGTTAAAAGAGCTATAAATTTTACTAGAGATCACTGTATTAAATGGTTTGTAACATGACTAAAATTATTACTTTTGTCTCAGATTATGGCTTTACCCCTACACTCAAGTTCCATGCAGCAATAGCTATGTACAATAGCTATCTACTTGGGCACAACACCGTTTCGTGACATGAGGGTCGTCTACTTCCACTATTTTTGAACAAGTGTGTTCTTGCGAACACTTAAAATCTACCCTTAATGTTCACAAGGGCCCCCCTTACATAATCAATGCATCGGTGCACAGCCATCGAAATCATCTCAAGCTCCTTTTTGGTCATCAAGCATTATCTGGCAGTACTGCGGTACTGAAAAAATACAGTGGTCTGGTTATAACAAGGGTCTTCTGCACCAGCCATCGTCCTTTTGCCATCTTCACGGCATTCAGAACAGCACCATCATGCGGCAGAGTCTGAACAGTCCAGGGAAAGGGTGAAACTTCTGTTCCTTGCTGCAGTGGCAGCATCAATGGCATGAGCATATCAAAGAGAAGGACGACAATGCTGGTCCAGATCGCTGTCTGTACCCACATCTGAATACTTACACCCAGCTACCTAGACGTGAGCTTTGGAGTGGGGACAATGCTGCCATTGTGCACGACGTTGAGACACGACACGACAGTTGATAGGCCAGCCTTTTGCCACCGTGCCATGCCCAAGAGACAGCTGCCACATGCTCGGAGAACAAATGGATGGAGAAGCACTGAAGCAACTGGCTGCACTGCAGTGTCCTTTGGATGCATACACCACACAAGAGCAACAAAGAACATTGTGTGTGGGCATCCGATGGTGGCCTCATAGCATGCTGGTCAGGACTCTGTGATGAGCAGGGGCTGGTCGCAAGAGCTTAGCAATAAGTGTTGCCGTAGTAGAGCCTCCAGTCGCATCCGTGCTTGTCGCTCTTCCTCAAGTGCGCGCGACAGCTGACTGGTCTCCTGCAACATCAGCCACCATCATCAATGTACATCACGTATCTTGGAGCAAACACTTACCTAACTTGTTAATGGTACACAGCAAGCTAACAAAATCTTCAATGAAGATACAAAATGCTGTAGTATTAGCCAAACTAAAACAAACTACAACTCGGTGACTAAAACAGCCTGTCTTGCTGTCACCGACCCAGTACTTAATTGAAGGCAGCCTACTTAAGCATGGCAAGCAAGTTGCCTCCTATCCAAGTTTTATAGAATGAACCTGTTGGGTCACCTAATCTGTACAAAGCATTGCATGTTATTAGTGAAGCAAATGTCAGCAACTGACAGCGCAGCACTTACAGTTCGCAGTTCCTTGACCTGGTCTCTTAGGGCATAGACAGTGTCAACAAGGCTTCTGCAAACCAAACCAAACAAAACATGGTGTCAAGATCATGCTGACAGGATGACCAGTGTAGAGTATCTTCTACAAAGGCTCATAAGGATAAAAAAATGGTCTGGAGTGTTCTGCGGCCTCATAAAAAAATTTGTGTGTTTCTGTATTTTCCGGTTATAAGATGCATTTCTTTCTGAATTTTTCGTTGGTGCATCTCATAGAATGGTGCGACTTATGTGCGTTTTTTTTTTTTCAGGAAAACTGCCGTCATAATCGGATTCGATGTTATGGCCACGCGAAGTGTGCTGGTTGACTTAATTGCTATGGGGTCTATGCACACTATCGAGGTACCGGGTTCTTCTCGTGATCAAATTCCCGAGCGCCGTGCGAGAAGGACGAAGCAGCAACACAACCGGCGGCAGGCCGACCGCGAGTCAACCGACCCCGAAGTCATCGCATCTGCAGATCGCTGTCAAGATACGGCGTGCACCGTTGCGCAAGCTACGCAGTTGCTACCAGAGTACAAGCCGCCCCCCCCCCTCCCTCCCGCGCTGCCTTCCCGCTTTCCTCCCTTGTGCGCGTTCATGGAGTGAAACGTCATTGTAATTTTTTTTAATCGCTTACCGAACAAACAGGAGCGTCTTATACACCGGTGCAACTTATATATGTTTTTCATCGGAAAAACTGCCATTTAGAGGGGGGTGCGTCTTATAGAAAGGTGCAAGTTATAGACCGGAAAATACGGTACTTCGAAAAGAAAGAAAAGAAGCGAGCTGCCACGTTTTTTTTTTTTTACGCTGAAAGAGGATAATTTGCTATTCATGGACTGAATTCAACACGTTTACCTCTCCTCCATGCCTTTGTTGTCTTCAACAATAATTTTCTCATCCTCTGCTACTAAGACTTGTGGGCAGTTCATCAATGCTGTAAAGAGAAGTGGCACCCAGATCAGTGAATGTCTCATTTTAGGGAGAGCAAGTGAATTGATGAAAGTAGACAAAATACTGTACACTCCCTTTATGACGCTACACAGAGTTCTCTGAGAAGCTTAACAGTTCCAAGGCCCTTTGTTTAGAGTCCCACAGATTCTGAACACCTATTAAGCCAGGCTCTTGTTAGGACGACCAGATTTCCATGCTATTTCATGCTTAGGAACACTAAAGGCAAATGTTAAGTCAAGTTAAGGTGGCGCATAAGTGCTCCAAGGTGTCCAAAACGTCACTATTATTGATAACACAGCTTGCATAAGCGAGCAAATGACATAAAGAACAGCATTGGCTCTGCCACTGTGGAAATATGGCACTGCCTCCTGTGATACTGTCTCATTTATAACTGGTAGTTTGTACTCAAACACTGATAATGAAAATGTTAAATCTGCCTCATTTTACCATGAAAGGAAAAGTATTTTGGCCAATTTTATTAGATTTTCCTACAGATGAACTTTGTTGCCACTACTTGCAACAGTGTGAGAAGCTCTCTATGCTGGCCACTGGATTGAAGTAAACAGTGGTGCCCAGTGAAGCATGGCCACCGAGGTCGCCAGCATAGCTATCCAACAGAGCCCATTCATCACTGGCGACTTTAATCTCGTAGCTCCTATGCAGACAATCTACACTGCAACTGATGACAATGACAATATGTTTATTTGACAATACCTGAGTAAAACTGTCATGGTGCTGAGGTGAAAGGTGACAACATGGGTCACCTGACTAGGCCTCTAGCACCATGAGTGATTCATCTCATGGCAAAAAAGAAATGTGCCATCCAATTATTTTTCGCTAGTGCCAGTTTTAAAGGGAGACTATTGTAATTTGAAATTCTGCAAGCATCTAAGGCCTACCTGAGTTCACTGTGTGCCTCGCTCGACAACTGCTGCCACAGTAGGCCTCAATGACTTGCAGCAGCTGCATGTCATCCACATGCGGAGCCCTGTCTTCAGCAGGACCTGCACAGGTGCCGCCCAGCCATACATCACAACATGCCTTGCCTGCACCATGTTGATAAGGACTGCATCAAAGTGATGATATTAAACTTTACTTAACCAATAACAAACAGGTGATCGTAATGCACAACTTATAGCTAACTTTTTTGCCTCTACTTCTGTCTTCTATACAAAAGAAAGATTAATGCTCTATCGAAGAAGAAAGCTTAGGTAAATTTCGGCAGAGCAGTAAGAAAGGTCACCTACTTTGTGAAAGGCGATAATACGGCACCCCTTTCAGTTAACAGAATGTTCAATGGCAGGTCAGTTCAGCGGAATTCCACAAGGTGGAGAAAGGTTCATGAAAGAGAAAATTGTTATCCACCCGAATGTAGCCCAAAGCTACAATGAATGTGTAGATCACATTATGTAAATAAGTTGAATTAGAATCAAATACTATTTAGCACTACATCTCCCAAAGAACAACTTTGTTTGCGAAGAAGTTATAACATGTTACAAATTAGGTACAGCTGCAGGCTGTTCCTAACTTTTTTACAAAGATCAGACAATTTTTTTTCTTTCCACTTAAGTAGTTAGTATGCACATAGTTATGACCACATTTCTTCCTCTCTGAGTAGAGAAAAAATAAATGGTTAAAAGCGCCCTGAAACACCATTTTTAACATAGTAAAAAAAGAAAAAAATGTTCCCGATCTGTTGTAGAGGCTGCTGTTAACACGTCAGCCAAATATTACTGCGCTGTATGCAGCAGGAAACCAGTGTTATACACGTTCCTCTAAAACAAGAACGAAAGCTCGTTCGTTCCCAATATTGAAACGAGTTCCCTTTACAAGTTCCTTTAATGCGAAAGGAACGCGTTCCAGTTACACTTCGAACATTGAAACCTGTCGTTACATTACCGATACATTTTATGATAATTTAATTAAAATATAGTGTCGGATAATCCTGAGGCGAAATAAAATGAGCAATTTAAAACTCACATCGAACTAGGTATGCTATACGAATTTGAACATCGCTGGCAGCAGATTATCTGGAAATAACAAGAATCCAAAGAAATGCTCCTATAAGAATTTTTTCAGGGAGCACCGGACATACTCCAGAGATGTCTGACTGAAACTTTGGTGCTCGTCAATTACAAGTGCAATACATATGGCACTTTCCACTCCGGTCTTCAAATGTGCAGTCAGGTTACTGCACTTCAGAGGTGCAAATAGAAAGTTACTCACATGCACCAATATAATTAAATTTCTTGCACAAGAAACTACATCGAAAAAAACAATACATAGGCCTTTAATGAATGGTAATTCAATATTGCAGTATGAGTAGGAAAAAGAAATGTCCAGAATACATATTCACAACTTAGTTAAGTCCCTTGTTTGAACTCAGGAAGAGTTGCATCTCGATGTTGGTGCCTGACAGAGGAACCCGTTTTTCAAGTGAAGCTTGTATTGCCTCACAAATGTTGCAGTGGTGGTGGTGGTGGTCTCACGCTAAAACCCTAGGGCTCGTCGTCGACGTGCCGATTTTAGTGTGAGGGCTTCCGAAGTCCGCGCGAAACGTCAGAGAAGAGCCGCGGACACCAAGTTGCGGGTGCGCGATGTTGAGGCCAAACGTCAGCGAAGAGCCACCGACCGTGAGTTAAGGGCAAAAGAAGCATAACGCTTGCGACAGCGTCGTCTTGCCACAAGCTTCACTTACCCCCATTTTCTCGACAGGGGAAGGGCTGGTGATTTTTTCGTTAGCACTTCGTTGGTAATGTTTAAGAGCCATTCCACCGAAGCGCTTGAGGGTACTGCCGTATTGTACTTGATCAAAAGTTGGATAGATTCCTCGAAGTTCTTCATTTGCGATAGCGGTTAGGCAACTGGCACCAGCAAGTACCATGACAGCTCATCCTGTGCCTCGGTTGGAAGGGTTTGGTGCCCGTGAGGACTGGAAACTTTCCATGCGCTGCGAAGTACCTCGAGTGGCGCTGCAATCCTTACGTCATGGTTCTTTTGCGGCAAGCCGGCATGGAGGAAAGAAACTACAGGAGGGAGCGTCACGTGGCAATCTTGAAGCCTAGTAATAAAAACGTACAACAGAGATCTGACGAAAAAAATGCCCCACAGTCACATGACAGGCAAGCGGTAGTTCTCTGCGCCTCACGTGGTCGCTCATCCACCCTGCGTGACATGCTGCATACATGTGTGCATCTGTTCAATACCGTAGAACGTTTACAGAAGGAACGCCGTTCCCTCTGTCGTTCCTTCATAAACGTAAGGAGTTACCGTTACAGTTCCACCGACCCTTAATGGAACGGTGGCGTTACTCCGTTCCTCCCAAAAGGAACTAGTTCCAGGAACGCCGTTCCGTACAACACTGCAGGGAACTTACAGTCTACCGTGAAACACCGTGAAAAATTGCTTGCTCTCGCTTCCTCATGCAGTGTCATCGAAAGCAGCTGGCCCGCCAACGCTATTGGCTGATTTCGTAACTGCCAGAGCATTCTCATCAATACACAATTGCTAATTTTGAAATAAATAAATGAAAAATATATATGTCTGCGATTTCAAGAAGACAGGAAAATTATTTTGTCCTTGCACTGCGCATAGCTCCATCTGCTGTGCATGGTCTCCGAGATGGCAGTGGCGTGCTGCATAGCGTAGTCTACCGCGGCCACCATGGAGTGCTGCGACAAGCCCTTTCGCTATCACGACATTCAACTTTTGGCCGCGGCTTTGACTCTTGGCTTCTCCGCTGTGTAGCTTCCAGCGCGCTAGCAGAGACGAAAGCAGAGAGAAAGTCGGGTATCGGAGCGATAACTCCACTTACAGAAGAATTAGAAAATTTTTGTGGCGTGAGATTCATGAACTTCTTTTAATACTGAGGCCATTCTATGATAAGTTAGAAAAGTCGATCAGAGCCCCCATAAAATGTCTGCCGCTGATCCTCTAAGTGAACTTGCAAGTGCTTTCATCTCATCTACTTTCCAGCAAGTCCGTACACAGCAAGAGTGATACTGCCACAAGTCCAATATATGACACCTGAATGCTGCCTAGCACACTTGCACATGATGGAAGGTGTTTCACCACACTCTCTTGACCATATTGAGAAACAGCTCACGTTTGGAGTACAATCAAATATGCACGGTATTTACTCGCATAATGAACACACCTTTTTTTTCCCCGAAAATATGCGCAAAGTTGGGAGGTGCGTTCATTATGCAGGGTAAAATTTTGAGCAATTTTATTTCGCAGCTACCTCTAAAAAAAGTCGCAGTTTCACCTAAAAGGCGAACCATGGATTGTGATAGCAAATGCGTAGACAGCTATACGAAGTGAGGATAGTAGTTTGATCGACTGTGTAAACTGGTAAACATTCGTTAACTATGTAGATTAACAAGCATGGCGTTAGCACGCACAGGCAAACATGCACACATCACACTCGATGACCGCAGACACTTGCTCTCAAAATGCTGGCGTGAGCAAGTGCGGCTGCAACAGCGAGCAAAGTGACCTTCATGCCGTGTATCGCTTCAACGCAAACTGAGCAGCAAGAACGGAGTACACACAAAGGTATAAGCTGCCATCGCACCTACACTCAGCCCCTGACGCAGATCGCTTTTGAAGATAGGGCACGCGCGGCCGCGCAATGCACAGTTGCTGCGCCGCGCCCCTCCCTCTCCCCAATGATATACGGTGCATTTCCTTCCCACTTTCCTCGCTCTAACGCGGCAGATTGAGCCGCAATCATTGGCGCCGACAGCAAAAATGCGCCTGGAGTGTCCATATGGTTTCTATCACAATAAAAGTAGGAGACACACGGTACAATTGGGCATCCAATACGGCATCCGATACAATCGCACCCGCCTGGCGCCATATCAGCTGCCAAATTACACCGCGTCTCTCCTACTTCACGGCCGCAAGTTCAGGGTGAGATCATTATGCGAGTGCGTTCAGTAGGCAAGTAAATACGGTATAAATTTTTCGATTCGAAGTGAAGTTGAAGTGTAGAGAAATTAGTGTAGAATAATATCAAAGCAAACAGTTTGCATAGTTGTGGGATTTGCATAAAACCTTGACAAAAAAGCCAGATGTTGACACATTAAAAAAAATATGGTTCTTTACTTGCAAAGTATGAAACAGTTATATCTCTGGAGTCAGTTTAGTTTCAAAGTACTGCTATTTTTATGCAGGAATGCAAGCAAAACTTTTTTTCTTTTTTCTACGATGCCAGCAGCCCAGAATTTGTTTACAGGCTTTTGCTCAGTGCTTCACTCTACTTGAAATCTTGCAATGGTCGAGGCCACACGAAGCCGTTGAAGTTTAGGCTATGTTGAACAAATTCAGAAATGCTATTCTTGGGCAATCACTTTCCCAAAATTTTGCGGGACTCCGCACCAGACGTGTTGGCGTTTATGGCTGACAGCATTTCTGGCGCTGTGCCAAGGCGCCGGACACGTCAGCCGACACATCTGGTGCCAAGTCATGCAAAATTTGGCAAAACTGATAGTATTTACGAAAGTGATCACTTGAGAATACCCCCTTTCCATATACATGCGACCTTAAACCCGTTCCGTCAGTAAGCGCACAAACTAAGTTGCTAGGCACGCTGGCCACTTCTCTGTCTAGCTCTCAGTATAGCCCGTGTGCATGATCTCAGGCCCAATCCCTGATGAACGCCAAACTTCCTGCAACAGTTTGCTGCCCAAACGCCACACCAGCCTTGGCTATTGGGTTAACCAGCGCTCCTTCACCAGGTGTCGGTGACCAAGGTTACAGTTTCATGCCAGGTTAGTGCAAATCTATTCGCAGTGGTCGTACAGCTCTTAGAAAGCCAAGAAACCACCGCACCAGCGAAAGCAAGAGTATGGGGGACCATTTTAACTGCACAAGATTTTTTTATTGGCAGCAGTTTTTGACGACATCGTGCGTGGGAATCATGCTCAAGCAACTGAGCCAGACAACTTTCAGTATCTGAAACAGTCAGAAACTTCGGTCGTCGACATACATTGGTTCAAGAGAGAAGGTTGCAAAAGTCAGTTGACAAATGCAAACGAATTCCCCACCTTTGGCTTGTCTTGGCTATAAGCTATGTGATGGCAATGAAACTTGATCATCAAAACTGAAACTATTGAGCATACATGTTTTCATTTTTAAAATTTATACTCATTCATTTTGAATACTGTAATTTGCGCTAAAGCAAATATCGAAGAGCATAATATTTTATAGAGAATTTGAAAATACAATGAATATTCCGAGCCTGCAATCAAAACATCTCACCAGGTCTCCGTTGCTGCTTATGGTGCCGGTTCGGGGCACGGCTAGCTGTTGGTCGGGGACGCAGGGGTGGATGCGGTCGCAGGCACCAGCCACCACTCTGTGATACTGATGAGCTCTCTGGCACGGCTGTCCTCTCGGTGGGTGGGCCCAGCACCACATGCTGCAATATTGACACATTATTAAGTTGACGTGCTATCAGTCGGGAAAACCCCAATGTGGGGTTTGAGGACACGCCTCGTCACTGCTGTGCTGGCATTCGTCTCTTCTGGTGTTTCTGGTTCTCGCCCTTTACACCCGTGACAGCACGGAGCGATGACTGTGGTGTCACTCACCTGTCACTCCGGAAGGGCAAGCCACTACGGCTTAAGCAGTCAGCCAATACATTAAGCTCTATGGAGAGTGGGTTGAGGATTTGTTGCAGCTACATTTTAACTGTTCATACGTTTTCAGCAGGCACACATTAAGGAAGTTTTAGTGTACATGCCTCATGCTTTATGGTGGTAGTGACCCCTTACTTATGATAAGCACACAGTAGGCATTGAATTTGCATGAACTAGGTTGTGTAAGTCAAGCTGAACTAAAGAGGCCTACAGCTACGAGTTTCTTTTTCAGGCGTTTTTAAACACTATCACAGGCGGAAGCTTCCTTCACTGGAAAACTCACCAAGGAGCGCTGTGGCACAGGAGTTTCCATTGGCCGGACCACTGTGACGGTGGGAGCTGGTGTAGGGGTGTTCACTTGTGCCACTGCCCGTCGGAGGGGGCTGGGTGCAGGCGGCGGCGTGGGTGAGCAGCTCAGCTTGGACTTCCACTGGGATGCCTCTTCTGCACTCCGACAGAGCACTGTCATACGTGGCACTGAAGGACCTGCGAGTAGAAGTAGCAGTCAGCTTAATAACAAGCTCTAGCTACCATGACCAAATGACCCACACAAGTGTCAATCAACAAAATTGTGCCAGGTATATACACTGAACAAGCACATTTTTTTTTTCTCCTTCAGCCCCAGAACACCTAGTAGCTGTCCTACTAACCCCCTCGAAAGGCATGAAAACAAAAGACCGAAAAAGGATTCATGCCTCTGAGTAAGTGCGAGAACATTACCCAAGCACCACACAGAGATACGCAGGCAGTATACGACACAGATAGCCACTTGAACAGCAGCACTTCACCACTTCAACAGCAAATGTCCCTATACCCACCTACCCACCCACCTACCTACTTTTTCCCACAAAGCATCCAACTGTGCCTCAAGTTTTAGTTGGCTTTTTGGCCCGGTTGTATGAAATGTGCTTTTTATATGAACTTCTAGGTGCTGGATTTCTCACTTCTCAGTCTTTGTACCGACGTTCATCTTGCAAAACATTGCTTATCTCACTCAAACATGTCAACCACTTGTCTGTTACCAGTCTTTGGGCATAAAGCAAAGCCAAGAAGATTCTGTGGCACGGGCTGAACTACTGTGCCCCTTAATTCTGAGGCCCGTACTTTACTAACTGCACCAAAAGGCCCACCAGTGCCCTCATGGCCTCAGAGGAGCTAACTGCTTCCCGCAAAGCTAAGGACATGTCAGGGAAGGAAGAACCAGTAAACAAGGTGGTGATTGTACAAGGTAAGGAAGATGGCGATTGTGACAATGACCAAGAAAGAAAAACAGGACCCAATCAACAAGGAAAGCAAAAAGGAACAGAAGGAGTATGTCTCGCTTAGAGGACAGCAATGGCGCCCTGCCATGACCTCCACCTTGAAAACAACTGAGGACACCCAAGCATGCACAGTTGTTGCACTTAAAGCTCCAATTTCAGGGTGACATAAAAAAAAAATCAATAAGTCAAAACAAGTGAGGCACTATTTTGTGTTAGCACCAAGTTTATAGTCATAAGTAGATACAGTTGAATTCCCCTACAACGAATGCCGCTACAACGAAATTTCTGCCACGACAAATATTTTCCGATTCCCCTTCAGCTGCCCATAGAAAGTAATAAAAAAAAAAAAAAAGTCTCTGCATAACAAAGGCATTTTATTCGGTATTTCCGCTTCAACGAACTTTTCAAGAACAAAACTAGGACTGAAAAGGCAAAGCATCGCTTGCGATAGCAGATTAGTAGACATCTATACGAACCAAAGATCGTAGTTTTATCAGCCGTATAAACCTGTAACATTCGCTTACTAACTAAATTACCAAGCACGATGTCACACGCGCACAGGTAAACATGAACACATCTTGCTCGATGACCGCGGGAACTCTGTGTCAACACGCTGGAATGAGACGGCGCGGCAATAGCAGCAAGCGAATTGACCTCCGTGCCATCTCTCGCTTCAACGCGAACTAAACGCCGAAAACACAGTGCACACGACTCTACCGGAACTAGTTGCACTTTGCCCACATCGCAGATCGCTTTGAAGATGAGGCCCGCGCAAACGCACACTTTGTGCACGGCACAGATTGCTTTCAAGACACGGCGGCCGCACCGCAGCCGCTGCTGTCAACACATGATGCCAACGTCTCGTCGTCTGCAGAAAATGACAACCCAATAGACACACTGACTCCGGCGACTGCTTTGAACGTAATGGATTCCTTTGACCTCATCTTAAAAGTTATCAGAGCCCACAACAATGACATTGCGATGGCTCTTTTTAACGGACTGTGAGACTCGCGTAACGCCTTTGCTTGCCATGAAGCGTAAGAAATCCAGGCTGACCGACTTCTGGAAATAAAACTTCCGGTAAGCGCAAGCTTGCCAAGTTTGCCAATTTTGTCATAAGTATACAATGAAATTGTGATAACTCAAACTGCTTCGTTGCGTCGGTGCATGTGCTGCAAAATTAGTGTTTCGCGATCACTCAGGCACACGCGTTGGTTTAGGTGTCAGCTGCAATGTACGAAAAATGCTGTAACAGCGGCGCGAAATGAATTCTCTCGTGAAGTTGACACTTTATTGACAGCAGTAGATTTTTCACTTGCTAACAAAAAAAAAAAAAAAAAAGCTGACGTTACCTTGAATGTCAAAGGCACAGCCATCAGCTGGATCCTGGGAGTTCGCGACTGTCAAGCCCAGTAAAGGGAAGCGACCCTGCAAAGGACACAAGTCTAGAGCTTGTCCAAAATGTTACACATGCAGTTGGGTGGCTTAAGAAAAAGGGATTCATTTGCACGAGTTGGAAACGTGGCTCATCTTGTCATATTTTATTTATTTAAAAAAAATGCAGCAAGAGCTGCTGGCCACAGAACAAGAAATCATGCCAATTCACGTCAATTTACGACAATTTTTCCGAACTAGAAAACTGTCGTGATGCATGATAAATAGCCTGAAGCTCTTTAATGCTTAAAGGGTCCCTGAAACGGTTCGGACAAATGTTGTAGACGCGTAGGGTACAGCTACAGTAAAACATTCGCGTCACAATTTAAGTGAAGCGTCTCATATTAAGAGAGCTACAGACGATTACAAGTTACCCTCCTCCCTAGCCATGCAATTCCTCCTCAACTCGTTCGACGAGTGATCGAGGCTACGCTCCGCCTTCGCTGGCTCTACGTCATGTTGTGACGTGTTGTCATCTACTTCCGGTTGTCTTGGAGCCAGCGCGCGAAGGCTCTCCAACCTCTCCACTAGCCGCCTGGCTGTGAATGCCCAGCAAGAGCGATAAAGCAGCGTGCATTGCGAGCGTTCTGTCGCAGCGCCGAACGTGTCCGGTATTCCGGTAACCACAGGCGAGCTGGGTGTTTTGACGGATAGCCAGAGGCATAAACTAAAGCCCCTCCATACCGCTGTGATGAAGGAGCTCCGTAGACATACATGAGCGGCCTGATCGGCATGCACGGTCCAGCCATCTGGTAGCGCAGAGCTTAACCAGCCAAATTCGGAGCTAATATTCCTGTAAACAAATGTAAAACATTTTAAACATATAAAAAGACAACATGTTCGAGATTATGCTCATGCCGAAAATTTGAGTCAGCAGCAAAGTAGAAAAAACTTGATTACTGCTATACAGTATAGACCACTTATAACGTAACCGCTTATAGTGTAGGACCGGATATAGTACGGTCTTTTCAGACTCCCGTTAATTTTCCCATAGCACTCCATGTATACGCATACTGCTTACAGTGCAGCCGCGTGAGACGAAATGCCGGGAAAATCTCGCTGACAAGGGCGGTAGTGAGCACGCTTCTCAACGAGGTGTGCCCAGCGATGGGAGAGGAGATCAACGAGGGCGATGCGGAGGAGGAGCATGAGTACAAAGGCGATAAAATCGTCGCCGCGCGCTGTATGTGCGAGTGAAAGCGCGCCTTCACAGAGAGCGAACGCACAGTGGAGATACAGGCCCTGTAGCAGAGAGCAAACGCGACTTCAATCGCGCGAAAGGCCGTGGCGGGACGGGAGGGAGGGAGGGAGGGTGGGCGACACTGTGCTGTGGCACCAAATGCGTATCTTGCAACTGGGCGCAAGGGAAGCTGGCGACGCTATCTCCCACGCGAAAGGAGCAAAGCAGGAAGGCAGCACGGGAGGGAGGGAGGGAGGGAGGGAGGGGGGGGGGGGGCGGCGGCTTCTACTCTGCCAACAAATGCGTTTGTGCCTATGCCGGCTGTCGGTGTTGTCGCGTGCACCGTATCTTGAAAGCGATCTCCACATGGCTCTGACCTTTGTATGCGCTGTGCTTACGTCGCTCAGTTTCCGTTGAAGCGATAGACCGCACGAACCTTCGCTCGCTGCGACGGCCGCGTTTCCCCACGCCCGCGTTTTGACACTGGTTGTCTGCGGTCATTGAGTCTATTCATGTTTGCTTGTGTGCGTTGACACCACACTTGTTAATTCAGTTAGTAAGCGAATGTGTCAAGATTATGCAGCCGATAAAACTACTATCCCTACTCCTTATAGCTCTCTACTAATGTGCTATCGCAATTGATGCTTCGCCTTTCGGGAGAAACTGAGACATTTTTTAAAATTATTACTTTTTCTGCTTCATGCGAAGATCGTGGGTACTTGGACATTAACCTTTCAACGTTCGTAAATTTAAACGGATGCAAAACTCCAAGTCGCAAGCTTCGATTCTCGCGTGGCTGCTTGGTTTACATGTTTTGCATACATGCAGGGCTTGAAAATTGTTGTTTTGGTTATATTGCGGTACCGCTTATAGTGCAGATATTCACGACTCAGCGACTTACGTTATAAGTGGTCTACACTGTATTAGCTGTGTGTTTGGTTGAGCTTTGTGCCGCCAGGTGGCTGCACTGTGCAAGCAGTTCATGTTTGCGCCTCCGTTCATCATGTAAAATGTGGTTAAGCGGCCAGTACACTTGTGCTTGCGTTTACCTGAATACTGGACACACTAAACTCTATTGTGGCAATCCTTCGACGTGAAGTGACGGCCGCAAACGCGTAGATGCTGGCGCCGTTTGGATACCGACAGTCCGATCACTGCAGCCACTCTGCTCGTCTGCTGCCTTGCAGCGGGGAACGATGTCACAGCTTGACATGTCGCCTATTGCTACGTTTGCAGCCCACAACGCAACAAGGGCGAACCATGGTGTTCACGAAAAGAAAGAACAAGAGCAACACTGACCGCGCAGCTCTCGTCAACACGGAGCACGTTTTAACACAAGCAGATTACACTTGCTGTGGGTCGGAAGTGCTTTTAGTGTAGTGATACATGTCCTTGTGCATTCTCTTTCTGTTACTTTCTTTTTATAGAAACAAATTAACTAACATCTAAACCATTACGAACAACATTTGTTCACCAGAATGTTGGCGAAATTATCGATGACGCGCCCTGGGCAGCCAATCGGATAGCTGGCCCAGTGACGTGTTATGGTCAAATCGCGTCACTTGGTCACAAAACACAGCCGATTGGCGTGCTGTGATCGATAGCAATGTACCTTTCTAAAACCTTATAATAAATTACACGCTTTACGTGGCGCGCTTAGATGCGTCAATTAATGATCAGAAGGACCTACTCTAATGACTGAGTACATTTGTACAAAATCGTCAAAATCGTTTCAGGGTCCCTTCAAGTCCTGAATGGCAAAGGAATTTGCTGCGCACATTATGACAGTGTATAGACATGTGCACGGGACAAGTGCACATTTCTAAATATATTTATTTAATGCTTAGCGCTGCCAGACAGCAAGAAAATGAGGCAATGCATGCGACACTGTGTGACATCACAATCCACGTGCAGCTTGTAAATGTGCAGCACGCATTTACAAGGACTTGTGTGAGGTTTTATGCGAGACACTGTGCAAGGAGTGTTGTAAAAGTGTAGCACACCTCCAACAAGTGCAATGGAACAGAGGGAAGGGTGTTGCTGAATGGATTCACCTGGTAAGAGAAACGCCCATTGGAGAGGGACAGCTGCACCAGGCAGCTGGAGAACAGTGCCAGGTAAAGGTCACGCCGCTCTTCCCCGGTCAACAGTACCACAGGACCCACGTGTAGCAGCTCGCCTAAGCACTGGAGCTCCTGTGGCATCAGGGTTTCGAGAATGGTGACAAGTCGCAATTAAACATGAGATCAAGGAACAGTAAAATTATAGAACCGCTGGATTGCTTGCCCCTTACGTAGTATTGTAAAAGGTTTGTTTGATGTTTTTGGTACAGCTGAACTACAATTTGACAAAGTCAAGGGGACTCCAGAAATATTTTGTCATATGAAGAACTTTGTTCAACCAAAAACACTTAAAACACTCGTGCAAATAACATAATATTTATTTAATAGTGAGAGAAGCTGTGATTTTTACCTGCGTGAGCTCTTTCAGCTGCGGGAATACAGTTAAGCCTTGATATAACGAAGTCAATAAAGTGAGCACATTGCTTCGTTATATCAAAATATATACCTAACTATATATATATACACACCTTCATGATAAGAAAGAACAAGGCATGCAGAATTTACTTTCAAAGATTGAAAACTTGTGTTGAATAAGCTTTCATAAATCGAAAGTGGCGCATCGCCGTCGCCATTTGTGCGTCATTGGCCACATATATCAAACATACAGCGGCGATATTCTCGAGAGAAGTAATGATAGCAGTTTTATTGTCCGTATAAACTTGCAAACATTCGCTTACTAAATAAATTAACAAGCACGGTGTCACACGCGCACAAGCAAACATGAGCACATCTCGCTCGTTGACCGTGGAAACGAACTGTCAAAACGCTGGAGTGACGAAGCGCGGCGAGCGAATTGACCTTCGTACTAGCATGCCTCTCGCTTCAATGCGGCGAAAACATGGTGCGCGGCGGACTTTCCCCGTCGCAGATTGCTTTCAAGATAGGGTCAAGGCGATCGTTTCGCCGAAGTGGATCGTCGCAGATTACGCCATGCTTCAGTCCACTGAAACCGTTCCGCATTGCTTTGCTGGCGAAAATCCTCTCCTGTTTGCGCCAGTCCAGCAAGCAAGTTTCGGATTCTCCAAACGCCTGTGATACGGGCCCAATTTCTGTCCGTCTCCACACACATGATCACTTTCTTTTTAAATGCGGCATCATGATGAACTTGGTACTTCATGCTGATAGAGCAGACGCAGAGAACGTGAAGGCAGACAGAAGACTATTGCCTAAGCACGTGTACTGCAGCACACGGAGGAAGCTACGATAGCTAGGCTCGACGCGCGTGCGATGCGGCCATTTTGAAATGCCGATGGCTATATGGTAACGCAGATTTAGGGTCGTACTCGATTCTAATGCGCACGCAATTTTTTGACCTGTTTTATAGGAAAAAAAAGTGCGCATTAGATTCGAGTAAATACGGTAATTATACACAGTAGAACCTCGTTCATACGATTCTGCATAATACGTGTTTCAGGATAATATGTTTTTTATCTTATATACGATTTTTATCTCTTATATACGATTATTTTCGGATAATACGATTTTTGGATGATATGTTTCATTTTCCGGTTCCTGTGATGATCGTGTCAAGGCGATTCCACTGTGTGTGTGTGTGTGTGTGTGTGTGTGTATATATATATATTTCAATCTGTAAAGGTAAATTCTGCATGTCTTGTTCTTTCTCATCGTGAAAGTAGCGGGGCAGTGTACACTTTTCTTTTATGAATCGGCAGCATGTTATATGGGTGTCACATGGCACACTTTCCATGGCGTATGGCTCGAACGGGATCGAATTATTTCAGTCGCGATTGGCTCCTTTGCTCAAGCTATGAGAGGGAGCCAATTGCGGTCGAGAATTTAGATCGGGCTAAATTAGGATTGAAAGTGGCTGTGCGACATCAGTCACATTCAGGCGCACTTTTATTTTACTTTATTTCTTTTTATTTTCTGTGAAAATTAGGTGCATGCTATATTTGGGGGTGTGTTAGAGTCGTGTAAATACGATAATAAATTAGCAAGCAAGGTGTAGCACGTGCACGTGCAAACATGAACAGATCTTACTCGATGACCGTGAACACCTGCTGCCTCAATGCTGGTGTGATGAAGAGTGCAAACAGAGGTAAGTGAATGCTTCTACTGCCTTTCCGTTCAACACATCTCCAAAATTTGAGATTACGCGACCTCCAGTACTAGGCACAGCAAGGGCCACGCGCGCGAGTCACGTTATTGTGCACTCCCCCTTGCGTGCGCAGGAAGATGGCGCGCATTAAGCTACCATCATTTCGTCTCACCCTTGCAAGGTTTGCCTTGTATCCACATCAAACGTTGCGCGAGCGCGACGGGATCCTATCAAACTTGGACATTATACGGAACATAATGGCAAGAGGGTCTTGCATTTAGTACTAAAACCACTAATGCTTATCAGATGCTGCTCCGCTTTGGCGGTTGCTCTCTGTTGCATAGCACACAATTTGAGAGGTGCGTTCACAAGCAACCGCATGCAATTCAGTCATTTGACCATTTGTGCACACAGCTGTTTCCATTTATTGCCTTAGCATTCCTCTGCCGCAGCAGTGAAATTTCGTTACACTGAAATTGCGTATAAACTCACTTCGTTATATTGGGGTTGAAGATACATGGTGTTGTATGGACAACATGTTATAAAAATTAAATACTTCGTTATATAGAGAATTTTGTTATCTTGAAATTTCTTATATTGATGTTTAACTGTACATACTAGTAATAGCCGCCATGCCCACTGAGCCCGTCTTCAGTTCCTTTAAAGAAGTTGGCAAATTTCTTAAACAAGTCAATGGTGTTTCGTAAAAGGAACCTCAAACAGGAATGGTAATGCATCTACTGTAGCAACAGGTTTCCCGTGACCTGCCTGTTTCCCCATACTTTCTCTAAAGCTTCATTAGATTGGGCAAAACGTTTGCTACAGTCCATTGCTTCAAGGTTTCCAAAACATCAGGCTCTGTGATTATGCGTCAGGGAACCGAAAGTACTTCATTAAACCGAGGTTGAACTGTAGCAACCTGCTGCAACAGCTCTTGCAGCATGTTGAGGAGTGGTGGCGGTTGCAGGACACTCACAACGGCACTCGCACAGAACATCTTGTGCGAAGAACTGCGCCAGAGGGTGCTCACCTCTCCCTCACAACCATCCACAGTGCCAGCGAGCACCTCCAATTCCAGCTCCTTCTGGCGTCGCATGGTAGAACAGCTGGCCTGCACAAACAGGCAGCCGGATCTCAACAAAACGGCACGGAGAGCAGTACCACCGTGCAAACAGGAGGTTGTATACGTACTGCCATCTCCTTGTAGACGAAGACGCTTCTTTGTGTGTCCCCGCGGTCTATGTGGCTCTCCTAAAAAAATTAAGAAATGCGGGTGGAAAAGATTACAGGTCAACAGTGTTCTAAGAGCACGGCCACTATTGACAAAGGATGTGCTTGGGCACTTTCAACTCAATACTTACACCGTCGAGTGTTCACAGCTGTGCGCGAAACATGGAAACACCAGTACAACTTCTTCAACAACCTCTCAGTGGAGTAAGTTCAAGCAATCAATAACTGTACAAATGATTGTGTACAATATGTCTCAATGCACATTTTTCTTTACTTTTAGTCCTTTGGTCTCCTGAAGTGCTCAAAAGGGGCCCATCATTTTCACTAGGGAGTCTGAAAAAGTGCGCTCGTGAGAACACACCTCTGACCTCTGCAAAATGCGACAAGCAAATAAAGTTGCCCTCGGGTGCTCTGGAGACCACAGAGAGCGAAGTTTCTTAATATAAGTCGACGCACAATAATTCAAAGTCGGTTAATGCTGAATGACAATTTATTCATTCAAGGCTTCGGGGCAATCTAAAATTTTTGGCTTCACAGGTGCGAGTAGTCCTTTGCAAAACAACTGACTCTGCTAGACTTTCAAAAGCATGAACAGTCAGAACGTGCCACAAACTTAAAATTCAACTTGGTGTGTAAGTTTACAGGTACCACAAGGGCAGGCACCACAGATCCAGTCATACACCTGTGCATCTGATATCCTCATGCGTGTACATGGGACTCTCTCGTTTCTCTTTCCTGTGGAACATGGCAGTGACAAGTAGCTCTCTTTGACACTGTTTTCAGTGCATGTGTGGCCAGAACCTAAAATTCTGCATTGGAGCATATCTCACGAAATTTTTGGGCAATTCAAATAGAATAACTAAAAGAAATCGTGGTCCCCAGAAGCTTAATAAATGCGAGTCAACTGTAATTAACAAAGTTAGGGCTAACCTTTCACAAAATTTAACTAGCCCATCCCACCATGGTATTGACAGATTTGTTAATTTTCATTCCAGGAACAGCAACAAAATGCCATCAAGTGTGCCAACATCAGAGCAGGGCAAGTGGTTTCTACCTCAGTGTGCCGCTGGAGCTCAGTGAGCAGGGCCGGGTACTTGTCGAGGCGACGGAATGGCCGGCTCAGCCCTGTCGTCAAAGTCAGAAGGGTGGCGCCAGGTGGCGAAAGCTGCTCTAGCCAGGGACCTAAAATATCTCTGCACAACAAGTGATATAAAAATGGCCTCTGTAAAGCAGCTGAACACTGTAGATAGCTAGTTCAGATGGAAACACAGCATGAACAAAGCACTTCAGCTCTGTCTGTCTTTCTATCATTGTGTCTACTCGTGCTCTAACTGGCTATGACAGATTACCAACATGCCCAAGCACAGATTTTATCACAAAATGTTGCCTGAGGAAGCCCTCTGGGCACTCCTTGCAAATCATTTTTCTCCACGTCGGATATCTCCTAAGATATAATATCATGAGCAGCGCTTGACAACGTCATAATGTTGTATCTGTTACCATGCATGTGAGCTTTTGTTTTGGTTACACAGAACATTCCTCTTATGCATATCAACAGTCAATTCAAAGTTAAAAAATTCCATACACTTGTAATGCCGGCTTTCCGTGGAAGCAGCCTTGCACTTCTGCACATTTTCCACGCCATAATGAAAGCACACAACTTGAATGGCTCACAGTGGTTCCAGAGATCGTCATGCAGAGTTGTCAGCATTGTGCCAAGGTAAAGTTTCAGCAAGAAAACTCAGCTAGCCACAGTTTTCAAGCACAAGGCAGTATGATGCCCAGCTCAAGAAGGTGCACTCTTTACAAACCACGTGTTTGAACATGTCACAGCTTCTCAGACATCCAGCCTATGGGCAGCACAAACCATGTTGAAAATGTAAAAGCCATGCAATAATTGCAGTACATAGCAAGTATGTATTGCTCTGGAAATTCCAAATATACACCTAGTTCATTAGCAGGGTAAATTGCGAGAACACAGCAACTGAGAGATAAGGGAATAAAAGGAATAGAAAGAAATTTTGAAAAATAAGAAGGAAAAAGTTATATCAATAACCAAAAGGTGAAAAAAAAAGAAGGAAAGTAATAATAATAACAATCGTCTCCCGTCAGCCTAGGTGTGAAGCCAGGAGCTGAGATATGCACCTAATGATTGACTATGTGAGCAATACAGTGTTCTATCTAATTAAAGACTACACTCTTCAGCTGCACAAAAATTGTTTTAGGGGCGAAGTTCCTTAGGGTGTGGGTCGTTCCCTCTTCTGTGGTAGTAGTAGTAGTAGCAGTATGTAGCCACCTCTAGTTTATGAATTGCTCAATAGATGGCGTTGTGTGTCCGTATGTGAAAGAGACGCCGCATGTAGTTTCATGAAATGTTCACTAGAAGTCCGTAGCTCTGGTTGGCATGGAGACCGCTATGCATGTATGTATACGCATATATACATATATATGTATATGTATAGTATAACCGGAAGCCGACTTCCGCTTCCATTCCCACTTCCGGTTCCAGAAGCCAGCTTCCGGCTTCCAGAGAATGCTTCCTGCGTTCTTCTCTCTCGTCCGTAGCTCGGTGCGCTGCGGTGCACAAGGGCGTTCGTTCCCGATGCGCGTTCTCTTTCTCTCGTTCCCGACGCGCGCTCTCTTTCTTTCTCGTTTGTAGCTAGGGGCGCTGCGGTGCACAAGGGCGTTCGTTCCCGACGCGCGCTCTCTTTCTCGTCCGTAGCTAGGGGCGCTGGATTGCACAAGGGCGTTCGTTCCCGATGCGCGCTCTCTTTATCTCTCGTTCGTAGCTGTGGTTTACCCGAATGATCCCCCGGTGTTTCGCCCACTCATCATCATTCACTTCGAGGATATGATGTGATTTTTTTTTTTACAGCTGCCTTGGTCCATAAACTTTTGTTGCTGGGCATACAGCAGATAAGTGCTCGCAGTGCAGCACGATGGAACACATCATGCCACAAATCCACACTGCACAGCACAGTGCAGTGAAGCGTCAATGGCATCCAATCTGCATGCTACCCACTTGAGCTTGTCCAAGAGCTGAATGGCACGTGGGTGGTTGGCACAGTAGATCAGCTGGCTGGCCTTCATTCGTGCTGCGATTTGCAGGAAGGCACCACCGACCCGCTGGTCTCGGCTTGGCTGCCTGCAAACCAAAGACAGAAGCAAGCATTACTGCGGGCATGCAGCTACCGAGTCCCTTCCGTGCTGAAGCTGGGTTCTGTGATATTTAGCTGTGTGTGAATGCAATCTGAACTAGTTATAATAAAGTCACATCGACATGAAAATACCTTCATTATAGCCAATGTTCATTACACACATATATTCATTACAAGCTGATATTAGTGAGCCACATTTTATATTTACTTCATTATACCTACGTTCATATCGCAGTTCGACTGCAATTGAAATTTTGAATACGAATTGAACAGCATTTATTATAGTCATATTCGATTTGAGAATTTGATCATAAAAATTTTCAAATACTGATTTCTGGCCTATTGTATTGGATAAGAAGGCTAATAGGAGCGTACATGAATAAACATGACTAGAAGAGGTATGTTTATGAAAAAGAGTACACGTTACGTGGAAGTTGTTACGCACCTGTTGTGAATCCAGCTGAGCTGCAATTACTGTAGAGGACTACGATCCAGAATGCACTTCTGCTACACGAGAACACATATTTCTGTGCTAGCGTGTGGATTAGTGAATTATTTTTGCACAATACCTTCAAGTGGGCTAATCAGTGCTTCTTCATTAGGCTGTCTGCAGATTTGTTACCTCAGTCTTTGTAAAACAGGAAAATCTCAACCAATCATCTTCCGTATTGTGAGATGGCCTTTTCAGTTTCTCATACAGGAGGAACTATTTGGTGTTCGGTTCAGTACTTAGAGCCACGTCTTCCAAAATATTCCTATTCGATTCTGTTTTAAAATTACACTATTTGAATGCTCATGGTGATAACACATATGCATAACACAGTGCCGGAACACAACCAGCTGTGCACATGATGAGCCAGAATTTGGTGATGACCAAGAATGATTGAACTGATGGGTGCTCTGTGGTTCAATAAAACGCTTACCGGATGTGCTTTCAGCCTTCGTTCAGCCTCTCAACAAGTAAATTTACCACTTAAAAAAAATTATGAACATTTTACACCAAAAAGTTCAGTCACTAAGTGACATTCATTTCCATGCAAAATACTGCAGCCATTCATTTCATAAATATGATCAGCGACCGCAAACATTAACGCTTTTGTCTTCGGTAACTGCATTTCGGTCGTTTTGATTCGCAATCTTGCTGTTTTTTGTTGTTTTTTTTGCATGCATTCAATTCATTAGCACTTAGATTAAAGCTGCTGGCGCTTGGATTAAAGGGTCCCTGAACCACTTTTTATCGAAGTGGAGAAAGACATTTGAAGTGTAAAAAGGGTATTTCAGAGTACTTTGCCGCAAAAAGTACTTTAATGTATTCAGCAGAAGCGGAGTTATTGGCAATCAAACACAGCCTCCGCTGTCCTCCCGTTCCTTCTTCAATGCCTTGCACTGCGAAGGCTACGGCAGTGTGGGGCGTGGCCACAACTCTCCGCCTTGGAAATGTCACCGTCGCGCGCAGTTCAAATTTAATTTTGGATGTTAACGTAGACGCCACGCTAAACATAAGCCAAACGCGGTTATCCTCAGCGAGCCGCAGTGCGCTTAGCCGGTGGACTCGTGGCGGCACCCCGCGGCGGCCGCGGTGTAGCCAACCACAGCGACCAATAGCAGCCACTAATGGGAATGTGCTTTATTACGAAATAAAGCACACAGAAAAGAGTGAGAATCATGGCTTCTGTTGAAACGAGAGTGTTTGAGAGAAAGGTGACTTTGCGCTGCGCTTGCGAGCTCCACACACTACGTACGGCAGCAAAACTTGGCTGAGAATTTCACAGCAGCGTATGCTACTTGCAGACAATGTTAGTTAACCAAGCACAAGGGGTGATTCAGGGCCCCTTTAAACATGTTGGCGCTTGGATTGAATTCGCCGGCGTGCAGCCTATTTGTGCTAGCGCTGGGAATAAATATGTTGGTGTTAGGATTAAATGTTTGGCACTTGAATTAAATAATTTGGCGCTCAGGTTATTTCTGTGACACTCGGATTATTTCAGCTGGCACCTGGATGAAAGTGAGCACGACACCAATCCGCCACTGCAATAGTCCAACAACCATGCGAACGACGCGGAGAACATGGATTTCACTTCACTTGACTGCAGATCTTGTAAGAATATCAGCGTGGCTTTTACTGCTAAATTAAACAAACAAAATTATTTGGACTTCCTATCACTATTTTTTTCCCGATGCACGCCATCTCCAGCAGCCTATCCACATCATCTTGAGGAACACAGTGCGGAGACGAGGACAACAAAGAAAAAAAAGCAACAGGCCAGTGCCTGTCCTGTCGCTTTTTTCGTTCTTTGTTGTCATCTTTGCAACATGTTCCTCAGTATGTAGTAACACCAACTTGGCCAACTATTGCTCTTCTGTTATAAACTCTCAACATGCTCAAGTTTGCATCTGTTACACATCATAGTAACATGGTGGCTATGAAGTTATGGGTTCTTTTTCCAGCCAAGGTAGCCACATTCAGACATGAGAAAGAAGCAGAAAAGCTCATTGGATTTAGGAGTATGTAAAAAAAACTGAGGTGGTCAAAATAAATCCAGAGCCCCCCATTAAAGTACCCTTCATAGCCCACAGCATAGTTTCGTGGTGCAAGACCCCTTCAATTTGCCCCCATTCTGTCTTGCGGCACTGTCACTCACTCTCTGACGCCCTCCAATGCCTCCAGCAACTCCGTGTGCACCTCCAGCACAGCAGGAAGGTTGCCCATCAGTTGCCGCAGGTCCTGGTCACTCAACCTGCCAGAAAGAGGACAAATGTGCTTGAAACCAACCCATGCTATTTACATCACAATGATAACAAAAGCCAGCATGCTGATCAAGAAAAAAATATTGCTTCAAGGGGATTTAAACATAAAAGTTCACACAACTCCCCTACAGAACAAATACAGTAGCCATGCTACAACCAAGGAATTTTTCTGAGGCCACCTGCCCATGCCCAAAGTTCACTGGCAACTACTTGCTAAAGCGTAATGAGCTTACAACAGCTGCATTCATGTAGGCTGGTAGACCAGTAACAGCCTTTTTCCTTCTCTCAGTTGACCACAAAATCGAAGAACTGCACTTTTCATCTTAATGCCTACTAATTAAACCAATTCAGAGCCACGCAATGAATTTCCATTCTTCCATTTAAAACCTGTGCCCTAGCTAACCAAAAGTTTTCCTGGTGGTTTCAGGCTTGCTCTCCTGCACTTTTGAAATGCCTAGGCGCCGGTGCTACACTAGTGCTTATGCAGGCTCGGCTGTTTTGTTTCTGCAGAACCAACTTTATGCAACTGCTCAACTGAGTTCACCTTCGCAGTTGAATAGCACTGAGCTGCAGGGGTGAGCAGCACAAATGGAGCGTGCCCACAAAAGTGATATTTTACTCCCAGCATGTTCCAGTTTGGTCTAATGCTACGAGCACTACACTGACAGGAACTCACAAGCCAGATTGCTCAAGGGGCTGCAGGTAGCTGCTCATCAGGGTCCTCAGCTCATGCACATGGCTTGCCTCCGTGTCCAGGATGTCTTTGAACACCTGTACACAAAAACACACAGGTTTATAACACCTTTAATAGCCTCCTCATACACACTAGCATCAGTCACTGAAGCCAATGGCTGTTAAAATCTACAAGATTCATCAGATCCACTCCACTGAGGTCCCAGTGGAGTGGAGCCAATGGAGCTTGTAGTTCCCAACCACAGTTGGTTTCAATGGGCAATGAAAGTGCATGTGTGACTAGAGTGTAACACTGTGTCCTCAAACAGTTGAAAACAACAAATACCTTTTTGTATAACTAATAATGGCGGATATAAAACTTGTTTAAGGCACTGGGCCGTATGTAGGATATGTGCAGGCTCCAAGTCACATTTTAGTGTGCGCAGGAAAGGGTTAAAGAGGACACATCCCTAAACTAATAAACTTTTTACAACCCTTTTACCCCTTAGGAGCACCCTGCCATTTTTTCTACAAGTCAAAGGTACCTTTGCAACTCCTGACATCACCGACAACTAAAACAAATTTGACCTACTGCGTATGATGAACCATGTTGTCAACACTTAATTTGCAGGTGCTCATGTGTACCTAATGACAATGGTATACATGCAGGTACATGAAATTCTGTACCTTCTGTCACAATTTCTTTGCAGTTACATTGTTGAAGCTCAAGATCTACCTAAACTGGAGGTTAGAAAGCTGATATTTCATATTTACTTTCCCATTAAATATTATTTAACACAATCAAATCTCAGAGATATCATCTCTTTTAACAAATGTCAACAGACAAGAAAGTGACGACCTTTGCTGGAGTGTGCAAAGACATTTCTGAGGCTTTCGTTTAGTTGCTTAATGAAATCAGATTCACAGGGGCTGTATAAGGCATATAAAGAGACATCTAGGGATTTATAGAGGTGCCCGTAAGAATATGCATGAAAAATAATCCCTAACACTGTTCACAAAGGCAACACAGACTGCATTCGAGAGCTCTTTGAGCCAGGTGTGACTAACTCAAACAAAAGCAACCAAGAAGCATCAGAGAAAGAGTGTGCATCTGGGCCAGTATTTTGTAGCGATGCCTTATGACTTATTCCATACTAGTCTTATCATCCACCGCTCACGGTCGGCTGATCCCGTTGATAACGCGAGCGGACTGTCGCTCTGACCACTGACAAAGTGTGATAAACACCAAAAGGCATTAGCACCGGAAAGGCATCGCTAGAAAATACCGGCCCTGACCTCTCAGGGCTGAGCATTGCAAACCTGCCACAACGTTTTAACGTTGAGCAATGGCAAAAACATGCTACATCGAGCCTACTGCTATGGTTTGTACTATAGTTGGATTACTTTTTCGCTTCTTTGATCAAGAGTGCCCCTCACATCATAATTGTAATTGGTATATATCTGTGTGAACGCAGTAAAACCCCCAATTAGCATTCCAATCAATGGCATGAACACAGTCTTCACAACAACGATGGTAGGAGCGAATAATAATACACTACCTCAGCTCAGTGCGTCTTTCTTTTCTCCTCACTAAAGACAGCGAACATAGTACATCCTTCTGTCTACCACACTCCAGCATTACACTGTGGTGGGAAGAAAGCAGTGTAACTGTGTAGCAGCTGGGTTTTGCAGAACGACATGAGTACACAATGGCACACACATCGGCTCACTAACCACAAAGTAATGAGTTCCATACATAAAGCACACCAAGGGCTGCTCAGAACTTTCTTTCTTTGCTCTGTTGTGCATTGCTCAAGCAATGAGAGAACAGCACTGAACTCTGTACACACTGCTAGCCTGCAACAGAGACAAAGAGCCAGTGTGTGCTTCTTACCATGTTCCGATGCCTTGAGCTGAGTGAGTGGTCAAGCGCCCGGGCCTGGACTCCAATAACCCGAGACGCATCACCAGCTTTTAAGAGAAAGACATATTTTGTGCTCATAAAATTACCACCACCACTAAATTTTGAGATAACTGCATAGCTTTAGTATACACTGAATTATATTGCCCAATTCTTGTCATTAACTGTTACTCATTTTTGCCCATTTTCCTCCTTCCCTATGCAGGGTAACACGGTAGAGCACAATAGCATAGGCCTATCTGCCTCTCATAAGTTCTCTTTCCCAGCCCCATTGTTATGATGGTACACACGAGGGTGCAGGCTTGATTCTCGGCCATGGCAGCTGCATTCTGCAATCGGAATTCAAAAGAAGCTCGGAACTTGGAGTTAACTGCATGTTAAATACTTTAAACACTGCCCCCCCCCCTCCCCCCAAGCTTCTGCAGCAACTCTTATGGGCAACTTTGTTAAATTAAACCTTATTCAAATGCGGCCACCACCAATTCACTTGTTCATTTGAAAACACAAGTTCACTTGAAAACTGGGATGCCCGGACAAGGTAGTATAAGCAAAAAAATTATGTGTTTGCTGGTTTCTATTCTAGTTACTACAAAATGCACTAGCTTAACTAGACAGCTAAAGGAACTACATCAACAGAATGTGCCACATTTGAGCATATCAGTTATGCTTGTAATGAAATGCAAGTAGAGCTCCTTGTCCCTTATTACTGTGACACCCTTTCTTGACAACATAAGACTAATTTGCCAGTATTTGTATTAAGCAATGGAATGAAAACTAACACAATTACTTATTCATATAGTACAAGATTTTTTTCCAAGATGACAAACAGACTTTGTATAGTGCGATATTGATGTTAAAAAAGAGGTGTGACTACTACCCAGTGAAAACACTTCATCTATAGGACATTTGAATTATGTCCAAATATCCACGCATAATTTTGGTTACAAATAGGACATCCACCAGATGTCCAGTTTCGGATATCCTACAGTGGATGTCCCAAGGTTATTCTACAAAGACCTTTTTTGATGTACACGTGAATATTTGTCTTCCAATTGAGGCTTTGTCTTCGAGTTTCCTTGTAACAGAATAATGTTTTCTCGCATGTTCGATTTACAACCCAAAGCTATCATGACTGCAGCTCGTGTGTACATCGTACTTTATGAGATTTCCGACTCAATTTACTTGACTCAATTTGACAAAAATGACTCAATTTAGAGCTAGTTCAATAATTCATTTGCATTTGTCGGAAGGCCTAGAAGAATGAGGAGTATTCTGCACTTTCACACACATGCGTGCACACGTAACTTGTGCACACAATCATAAGAAGCCAACAAACAATGACACCAAGGACAACATAGGGGAAATCACTTGTACTTACTAATTCAATTAAAGAAAATGATAAATTCACAGAAATTAAAGTGGATGAAAAAACAACTGTCCGCAGGTGGGGAACGACCCACGTCTTCGCATTACACGTGCGATGCTCTCACCATTGAGCTACCGCGGAGCCGTTTTCCCATCCACTTTCTGGGGTATTTATGTTTTACAACTAGAACTCACCCTGGGAGTGTTAGCCAGCCGCGTAATGCGAAGACGTGGGTTCGTTTCCCATCTGCGGACAGTTGTTTTTTCATCCACTTTAATTTCTGTTAATTTATCATTTTCTTTAATTGAATTAGTAAGTACAAGTGATTTCCCCTATGTTGTCCTTGGTGTCAATGTTTATTGGCTTCTTATGATATGATTAATAAAAATCGGGCCCCTCGGTTCTCTATCTTCTTGTTCATTACATAACGAGGGCTCGAATCCGGCAACATTGATGCATTCAGGTAGCATATGTGGGTTTATTGACCAGTTGCCATCGCCCAAAAAGATCACGTGTTCGTGACGCCTGCGGAAGAAAAGATGTTCCACATCCGCCCCTAGGTTTGTGAGTGGTGGCGCTGGCTAACACTCCCAGGGTGAGTTCTAGTTGTAAAACATAAATACCCCAGAAAGTGGATGGGAAAACGGCTCCGCGGTAGCTCAATGGTGAGAGCATCGCACGCGTAATGCGAAGACGTGGGTTCGTTCCCCACCTGCGGACAGTTGTTTTTTCATCCACTTTAATTTCTGTTAATTTATCTTTTTTTTATTGAATTAGTAAGTACAAGTGATTTCCCATATGTTGTCCTTGGTGTCAATGTTTGTTGGCTTCTTATGATATGATTAATAAAAATCGGGCCCCACGGTTCCCTTTCTTCTCGTTATGCACACAATGTATCTGTTCTTGATGCATGGGTGCTCTGCCCGCTGCATCTGTAACACAGCGTGCAAAAACTGTGCAAAAGGCCCTGGCATATGTCCGTAACACACACACAGTATGTGCCCAAATGGTGTCCCTTGCCAACATGCAGGGGATGTCTGCAAGACACGGAGAGTGTGACCAAACTTCCATGTGAGGGACGTCCGCAGGACGTATTCAATACATCCCTAGGATATCCATAGGACGTCAGTGTTGTCACTGGGACTACACTAAGTAACCAGTTATGCAGTTATGCTGCATTGCATTCTGAAGCGTATGTCATGTAAGTGACGTTCTTATTTATTTCATCCTGTGTAAGTTTCAAATTATGTTGATAGTATGGTGAGAGAATTGTTATTGCGGCATCTAGGCTGGGATTATGTGCATTTTTTTACTGGTTTATGGGAGTAACTATGCAAGCTATGCGACAGCTTGGAAAAAGGCTCAAGACCCAATTTTAAGCTTCCAGCAGCTTGTCCCAGTATTGTCAGTCAATGATACAGAAAGCTTTCACAACAATATTTCCTTCCAGTTGCACAATGACCAAATGTTCTTGTTACTATCCTGAAAAATTAGTATTTCACTTTGAGTTTTCAACACCAAAACCATAACTTTCAGGAACACTGCTTGCAACTTTGTAATCACAGTAATTATAAAATAAGCACCTTTTGTAAACCCGATTAATGCACACACGTACATGTGGGTGATGCACCCAGAACACAAAGGCCCATCCATAATGCTGTCCCTGGTCAGTAGCTGCATTAGATCAGCCTGGCCCACAGTGCAATCGCATACCTTGGGGCTTGTGGTCTTTGACATAGTTGCTAGGAAACCAGCCAGTGTTGCCCTGGAGGGTGCCTTCCCACCAGCCCCCATCCAAGGCCTGCGTCACCGTCAGGATGTCACCTTTCTTGAAGCACAGCTGGAAACAAACATAATCAGGACACTCATTCCTGTCACTCTCTTTCATTATATCTTATGTTGCAAAAAAATAGGCACGTAATTACTCGCTCTTCTGCCGCATATGCAGGCACTGTTGGTAACCACATTTCTTATTTTAAAGGAGCTTATTTAATAACAAACTCTGATGTTAGGTCCACAGTAAAGCAGCTGCTCTGTGCTGTAATGATGATGCAAAATGCAAATCATGCATTTCCAATGAATGGGCTTGTATTGATCGAAACATCTTAACATACAAGAAAACGGAGAAAGGACTTTGGCCCTGGACCTCTGTCAAAAGGGTGACTGCTCAATTACTTTAAATCTCTGTCACAATTCACACCTTGAACAGCAAAGCTAAGGTGTTATTGCGCAACAAAAGGACAAGGACGGCAGAGAAATACACACACCAAGCGCAAGGTGTTATTGTGCTTGGTGTGTGTATTTCTCTGCCGTCCTTGTCCTTTTGTTGCGCAATAACACCTTAGTAATGGACTACCAACTTGCCCGCAACGCTGCCCTCATTAACAGCAAAGCATTTTCTATTCATGTGGGGGAATGCCACCTCTCCTTTGCACACTACCAAAGGTGACACAGCTCTTATATATGACGCAGGTTTGATTCTGCCCTGCACTAGATAAATTTTTAAGGATATTTTTTTTTCTTCAATGTCAGAAACACCTTGAAGCTATGTCTTCTAACAATAATTCTCGTTTATTTTTATTTTGCTTGTTTTATTTTACTTTAGCAAGTAACTATACTGTCAGCTAAGCTGTATTGCGGTACAACATGCCCCTGAATGTACACTAAATCCTTTGGGCTCGCAAAAAATAGCGCACACAGTACTTGCACCATACCGCAACATCAGTGGATTACCATGTTATCCAAATGGCCAATACAGCAATGCCAGCAGAGCTACAACTCTTTATTACTATAAAACAACAGGAGTCTGAAATATAGCAAATACAAAATTTAAACACCGATCTTAGTAGACATTGTGGCATACGAAAGTTTCATGCAAGTTGCGGCTAGCCAACACAACTGGTAGAACAAACCTCAGAAGGTTTAATTTTTTACAACCTTCAATCCGTGACAGTTACTAACAATGGTATATGGTAATAAAAGGCAGACACATGTGTGAATAACTATCAGAAGTCATACAGCTCAATAAAACTGCAGAAAGATGCTTGTCCTTATCATGTTATACTCTTATATTCCTGTCACTTTTGGATTTTTAAGCTCGTTGCACAGCAGCTATCACCATCGCGACATTGAATGCCATTAAGTATGCGCGTATAGCAGCGACCGAAATATAATGGCATTAAGAAACACTTAAAGCCATACATTTTTAATGGCATTAACCTCGCCCGTGTAGAAACGACCCTGAACATTCCAGCAGACCACCTGTATGCAAAAATATTTTTTGACAAACTGTGCATAGCATGAAGATCTTCCATTCTTTAGGTATTACTATATCTGCTCCTACACAGTGTAAGCCTGTCTATCACTATATATATATGTATATATATATATATATATATATATATATATATATATATATATATATTCGTCCACACTGTTTGGCCGACACAGGTGGCACGAAGTAAAATCTAGATTTACATGACACACCGACTTCTTCAGCTCCTACGTAAACTAGCCGTAAATACAGAAAGCTTGGCCAAAAAGGGCATTAGCACATGCCATCGCGAAAGGCATCTTGCAATTTTTCACGAGCAGTGCACTTTCTTTGAAAAATAAGATGACTTATGGCATCCTTGACGAACCGCACTGGTGCGCCCTGGTGCGCCGTTTCATCCAATGTTTATAGATGCTTTATGCATACGTTGGTTGCATCCGATCATTATCTAATCATCCTCGCACTAGGGCGCCCCAGTGCTCACCTGTGCAGGGTTTGTCGAGGATGCCATTAGCGGAGACAGTAAAGGTAGTAGGCCCTCGTGTTGCTCACCTCATCATTGTTTTTCCCCTTGAAATTGTGGATTGCGCGGACAAGTCTCGGCGCGACGTCTGAAGTCATGTCAACCGGCGCAGATCATGACGGTCACGACGAATTCTCTCCCCACTTGGCCTGCAACGAACGCTGCAAACAGAAAGCGGCCACTGCTTGATCAAAGGACGGACACAGGTTTGTATCACGGCTGTACGAGTTCACCTCGGCTGAAAGATGACTTAAGAAGCGAAGTCGCGTGTTTCAGATTAACAAAAAACAAAGTCGTAGCTTCCGAATTTGCCACAGGAGAAAATGACGGCGAAACATGTTACAGCAAAGTCGTAGCACATGTAACCGCAAAGGGCGCTCGCGGCAGCCTACATCGAGTAAGGAGTGCGGCGACATATAAGGCGGTGATCAATTAAGCATACAAGCTGCGTTGAACACAATGTCTTGAAACATCCGCGCCCTCCCAAGGAAACCAGAAACGGAACTGCATGCGTCACTTGTGCACGTATACGCGACGGCTTGCAGGCGTCGCAACGCGGATGATCTCACAGCTCTATGTTGACGGCGCTTATGGTGTCCTGTATCAGCACGACTAACCGCACTCCGGTAGCTGGAACAGATGTTAAACGTTTCCTTTGATCGGGATGACCGCCACAAATCATGATCAGATGCCCGATGCGCTCCAGTAAACAAGAGGGAGTGGCCCTCACATTTCAAGAGATCCGTGCTTTCCGGTTCACTTGTCAGGTGCACAGTGCGTTCTGACACGTTGTCGCAGCATCAGACATGGGTCAGGAATCTGACATTTCATCACACCCAAAAGCAACACAACACATATCGCGAAACTCGCAGCGCGCAGCCATTACGGCCATTACCGACAATCGGTGGTGACTATCTCTACGCGCTGCCGCTAAAAAGTTGAGCTCTCGTTTCGGCAGTGTGTTGCGGCCTAATTTCGGTTTGGTTTGGTTTGGTGCCTGTAGATATACCACAACCCACTACGGGGGATTGGCCATGAATCGGGCGGCAGTGGGAAGAAAAATGAAGGATACCTAAATGGGATTTTATTACTTAAGAATGAGATAATCAATGAATTATAATCGTTAATATTAATTTTCATTTAAAATTTGAAGCAAATATTTTTGTTGTCTTTAAAAAAAATTAGCATGGCAGTCTCTTTGTTTCCATTACAAAATTAAATATGGCATCACATACGCTCCTATTACAGTGTCCTAGTGCCGACGCCCCCAGAGATAGAATGATAGGTAACGTAATGTTCAATCCAAGTTGGCGGAGGGGACCTTCTAGAAGTCGTTTTCTATGCATGGTGAACCTACGACACTCTATAAAGAAATGATCCATAGTTTCGGGTTCATTGCAATAAAAGCATTGAGGGGAAGGCGCCAAACCAGACCTATCGGTATAGAAATTAAGCCTTGGTATTCGGCAACGCATTCTAGTAAACGACACCTCAAATTTTCTTGTTGAACACCATCTGCTGTGCCAAGGAAACCTAAGGTGCTGAAAATCGGTGTTATTGAGTACACATGATTTGGCCTGTTCTTCTTGGACAGAACATTTTTTAAATCTCGCAGAAGTGACGTATGCCGAAGGTCTTAGGATCCTCAGTACCGGGCCGTTAAGAGATGCCGCTGCTAGTGCGTCTGCAGATTCGTTTAAAGTGAGCCCCACGTGCCCAGGCACCCATACCAGATGGATAAGGCGTAAATGTTGGGGGATGGATGAATGAAATTCACGGAGAATGATAGATGAATTGGGCACTGATAAAGCGGAGCAAACAGACAAGGAGTCGGTTAATATTACGGCTGAAGTAATAGATGCGGGAAGTTTTCGTAGAGCTAGGATGATCGCTAATAACTCCGCCTGAAATATTGGCGTAAAGTCGGGTAGTCGAAGGGAGAAAGACCAATTTAAGGATGCCGAAAAAATTCCCACACCTGCCTTCTCTTCACTGACAGAAGCATCTGTGGCTATTACTGCATTTATTTGGAGGTTCTCGAGGTGGTCATCTAGCAAACTTTTTAGGTATCGAATAGGCAGGAGTTTAGCGTTATTAGGAAATATATCATCGAATTCAACGCTTACTGTCGCAGTAGGGAAATTTTGAAAATCCACATCACGGATTGATATTTCTAATGGCTCTAATAGTTTCTGCACAAAAACTACCTGGGGACAATGCAGTCTGGACCATTGATTCTCAAAGAATGCAGCCGGTTCTCTAATAAACATATAGAAGGAGCGTCTCTGGGGAGAAGCATATATGTTCAGTAACGTTTGGACTGTCAGTATATGAAAACGAGTTTGAAGAGAAGGCAGGTGAGTTTCATGATAAAGAATATTATTCACTACATATTTTGGAAGGCCGAGACATAGACGTAGTGATTCGCGTTCTAAAAGAACCAGAGGGCGTAATTTATAAATAGGACCTCCAGAAAATAACACGCATCCAAACTCTAGAATGGGGCGGACATACATACAATAAATCATCAGCAAGGTCTCTCCGCATTCCAAAACGATTGCTGCTGACTCGTCGTAATAAACCAACTGCGCGTGATCCTTTAGATGCGATGTATTCTATGTGTGTCTTCCAATTAAGCTTTTCTGTGTAAATCATTCCCAGATATTTTAAAGATTGCACCTGTGGAATAATCTCCTGGCCATACGACAGTGTTATTCGGATAGGAAAAGTTAAGGGAAAAACAATGATTGCACTTTTGCTGACATTTAGCGACATTTGTATTCCCCTTAGCCAAATTTCAATCTGATTCAACTACAATTGCAAAGTTTTATATAAGCTATGAATATCATTTGATACTGAGAAAAATGCGATATCATCAGCGTATACGTATACCTGGTGGCAGCGACGGCGCACAGGCATTGCCTCACGCATTTTCTCTCTATGTGCAGTTATCTTGGCCTGCTGCCTATCATCATTCCCACGTGGAAAGCAAGCACTGATTCCAGTGAGCGACAGCTTCCTGCAAGCCCAACAGGTGTCGTCGGCTTCGTTGAGCACCGCTCATAACAAGCAGGACCATCACCGAGACTTCACTGGTGGCAGCGACGGCGCACAGGCATTGCCTCACGCATTTTCTCTGTATGTGCAGGTTAGTTCTGTTAAAGTTTTGACAATTCTTCTGCTTTTGACCTATTCGCTGTCGCTGCTGCCACATTTTCTGTTTTTCGCCTTTGTGCTCTTGCGTGCGAAGTTGTTTGGTTGCCGCTTTCTTGCGAACCTGAAATGCCGACAAATTCAGAGCTTGCCAAGAGGATTGAAGCGATTGAGGCTAAACTAGAAACAGAAAGCACTCAATTCACTGACGACATCCTCGGTAAAGTTCTGTTAAGATTGCAGTCCAGTGGGCTCGATGCTGTAGAACTAAAAAAACAAGTTGAAAACCTGGAGGCAAGTGTAGGTCTCTTAAATGACATCATTGAAAAACTGCGGGAGGAAAAGCTACAGCTTGCAGCTGATAATAAAAGGCTCGCATCAGAGAACAAAGCACTGTCTGAAAGGATGGCTGAGCAGGAGCAATACTCCAGAATGAACAATGTTGAGGTTAGGGGCGTCCCCTGTACCCAAGGTGAGGACTGCATCACTGTACTGCAAACCATCGGCACGAAAATTGGGTGTCCATTAACGGTGACTGACCTTGATGTCGCTCATCGAGTCCCTACAAAAGTGCAAGACAAAAAGAACATCATAGCTAGATTCTGTTCACGCGCAAAAAAGGATGAATTTGTCAGCAAGGCACATAAGGCTAAGCTTCACCTAAGCGACATCGGTGTGAAAGCTTCTGTTGACAGCGCGGTTTACGTCAATGAACATTTGACGCCGCAAAATAAGGCACTCTTTTCGAAGGCGCTGGCTTTGAAAAAACAACACAAATGGCAATTTCTGTGGATCAGCAATTGTCAAATCAAAGCCAGAAAAGCCGAGAGAACCAGAGTGTACCGCATTGCCAGTGAATCAGACCTAGCGGTCATTACCTAAAAAGTGTTCAGTTTATACCTGCCTTAACACCTTTTCGTCCATCATGGCGTCATATTACACAACCAGCAAGTTAAATGACTTCCTTCAGAATAGTAATCGCTCTTTCATTCATTTCAATGCGCGCAGCCTCCGCAAACATTACGATGACTTCCAGAATCTGCTTTCAACTCTTTCTTACACTTTTTCAATCATTGCTGTCTCAGAAACTTGGCTTAGTGAAGTAGATAAAAACTTGTACTGTTTCCCTTTATATAAATCGGAGTATACCCACAGACAGTCTAGTAACCACGGTGGAACTGCTGTCTATATCTCGTCCGGAATCCCGTACAATCGAAGACTCGACCTCACGTTAAATACTCAAAACTGCGAATCAGTCTGGTTGGAATTCGATCCTAACTTTCTCAACATTGATAATAGAAATTTCATCTTTGGTTGCGTTTACCGTTCACCTTCTTCATCAGCTCCTGATTTTTGTATTTCTCTCGAAAATATAATGACAACGTTATCCATGGAGAACAAAAATGTCATAATTATGGGCGATATGAACATAAACTTAATGGAGTCATCCCCGAGCTCTGTCAGTTATTCATCTTGTTTTCATGGTTTTGGTTACGAATGTCTTATCAATGTCCCTACTCGTTCAGTTCTTGACGGTTCCAGCACTCTAATCGATCATGCGTTGTCTAACCTTTTGAATCCACCCGATGCAGGAGTACTTGAAACTGACATTACTGACCATTTTCCCGTCTTTATCCGCACTACATCTGCGCACTATTCTTGTCCTAACACTTACACCAAACTTGTTTTCGATAAAACGTTATTCTCAGAAGCTGTATCTCATACTGACTGGTCTTTCGTTTTTGACACCAACGATGCACAGGTAGCCTTCTCGCGATTTCTAACAAAGTTGTTATCACACTATCATTCCCACTCTCAGATGCGCAAATGCAAAAAGAAAGTGGCGTCACCTCAAAACCCATGGCTCACCGATAGTCTGTTAAAAGCCATGCGCACACGAGAAAACCTTTATAAAAAAACAAAAAGACAACCATTCAATATAAACCTGCGCGCGCGGTACAAAAAATTCTGCAACTCACTTTCTGCTCGGCTTAAAAAAGCGAAAACCTTATATTACGAAGAAAAAATACTTAAATGCGGTTCTGATGTAAAGAAAAAATGGCAAATAGGGAATTCATTTTTGAATAGGATTCAGGGAACTGATAACATAGCCAAAATATCCCACGATGGCAATATTTATTTAGAGCCACTTAAGATTGCCGATGCTTTCAGCGATTCTTTCTTTCCTAATATCTCTACTCAAGCTAAACAGTATTTATATTCACCAAAGCGCCTTGCACAATCATTTTATATGTTTCCAACCACTCCTGATGAGGTGGTATCAGTAATTAACAATTTAAAAATAACAAGCGCTGGGCTGGATAACATTCATCCTGGTCACGTTAAATTAATTTCCAAATCAATATCATTTGTTCTGTCTGAAATTATTAACCTCATGTTTAAAACAGGCACTTTTCCTCGTGAGCTTAAACGTGGTAGGGTTACTCCGGTTTTTAAGAAAGGTGATCGATCATTACCATCTAACTACAGACCTATCTGTGTTTTACCATTCTTCAGCAAGGTCATCGAGAAAATAATCGAAAAGCGATTAATAAAGTACTTAAACAAATTTAATATTCTTTCACCTGACCAGTTTGGATTTCGTTCCGGGTATTCTACTGACCTAGCGCTTGTATCCCTCACTGACCAACTGAAGAAAGCCATTGATGACGGTAAATTTGCAGGATCTTTATTTGTAGACTTTTCAAAGGCATTTGACAGCATTGACCACGAGATTCTTAGTGTTAAACTAGATTCAATAGGTATAACAGGTCCTCCATTACTACTATTGCGCAACTACTTACGAGACAGATATCAGGTTGTTAGTGTTTCCGATGCTTATTCTAAACCAAAAATAACTAATTTAGGTGTACCACAAGGATCCATTTTGGGCCCGTTACTCTTTTTACTATATATTAACGATCTACCTAATTGCCTCACGTCTTCTAGGTGTATACTATATGCCGATGACACAACAATTATTAATTCTGATGAATGTCTGTCAACGGTAGTAACGAGGCTTAATACTGATCTTCATAACTTGTTAGGATGGTGCAAAATGAATAGACTTACCATTAATCCCACTAAAACAAAATTTCTTCTCTTCTCATCCCAAAATAAATCATCACTATGCATTCCGCCCATTTCCATAGGTAACCATTTATTATCAGCAAGTGAAGAATGCACTTACTTAGGTGTTATTATTGACTGTAACCTAAAATTTCAGCACCATATAACTCATATAAAAAAAAAGTTATCATATGGAATACGAATTCTCATTAGGTCACGTCCGTTCTTTTCACGACCTGTGTTGCTCTCACTCTATTTCGCGTTTGTACACTCTCACATTAATTACTGCATAACCTCCTGGGGTAACACGTACAGTACTCACCTAAAACCCTTACAAACTATCCAGAACCAGGCTATTAGAGTAATCACGTCGAATCCACACACCGCCAATGCTAAACAGCTACTACAAGAAAATAACATTCTTGACGTTGCCGCCCTTGTCAAGTTCAACCTTGCCACTTTTCTTTTCAAACTAATAAATGACAAGATCACATTGTCGCTATTTCCTATGTCATCTCTAACGAACACCAATCCAACACGTTTCGCGCTTCATAATAACTTCATTCTACCCAAAGTACGTACTAATTATGGCAAACAGACCGTTCACTTTGCAGCCATATCATCATGGAATACATTACCATTTGTCATAAAACTACAGAAAGCCCATAGGTTTTGCCATGAATTGAAAAATTTTTTGTTATGTGATATGTATGTGACATAGTGTACTGTATAACCCGCTCTCGTTTTAGACCTGCCATTCTTATGTACGTCAACATGTTGCTTAAGTTGTTCTTTAATTCTTTTTTTTCCCCATTTCTTTTCCCTCCACTTATATGTTAGTTTTACCTAGTTTTATTATATTACTTACTGCCGATACACTATTGACTATTAATATCGTTATTCACTTATGTCTGTATTATTATTTATCATTTTTGCAATTGTACTCATTCAGCTACCGTTCTTGCCATTGTAACTTTTATGTTAACCATGAACAGGAGGTCCCAATTCAGTCTTTACTATGGGACCTCCTTCTGTATACTTCTATCTGCAAAACCTTTTTGTGAATTAATAAAAATTTGATTGATTGATTGATTGATTGATTGATTGACCTGTACGTCATGATGTGTCGGGATGTGATTTAGTAAAATATTAAATAATACGGGGGAAAGTACTGCACCTTGAGGAACGCCCCTTGTCTGTTTGTAAATGCGAGAAGACACACCGTTTTGATAGCCATAAAATGTGCGTCCGCTTAGAAAATTTTGAATCCATGCAATTATGTACTGTGGGAGACTCACACTTTCGAGTCTGTTGATTAAGATACTGTGATCGACACTGTCATACGCCTTTGCAATGTCTAATGTGACTAAGGCAGCGTACTGGTTGTTGCGGCGAGCGAGTTGAATTCGACTCTCCAAGTCAACATGAGCTCACCAAATTGAGCAGCCAGGCCTGAATCCTATTTGAGAATCACTTAATATTTGGTTCTCGTCTATCCACCTATCGATGTGACCATACAGAACTCTCTCGATTAACTTTACGAGATTTGAGGTCAGAGAAATAGGTCTAATGTTATCTATTGTATATCCATCACCCGGTTTTTTGAGTAGTGGAATTATTTTGGCAACCTTCCAGTCTGGATGAATCCATGCATTTTTAATCGAGAAATTTATAAGATTAAGCAAATCCTGGGGTGATAATTCGAATAATAGTTTTATCATTGCTGTAGTTATGCCATCAGGACCTGGGGCTGAAGCTGGCAGCATGTTTACCACTCTCATTAATTCTTCTAATGTGACTGCTATGTAATCATTAGCTTTTTCAGGCGCCGGTATATGATAGGGGCGAAGTGATGTGAATCGACGCTCTAAGCCTTTTGCAATCTCCTCCAGTGATTGTACCAATTTAGTGAAGTTAAGATAACAGACTCTACATTTATTGGGGCTGAAACAATCTTTTTAGACCGTAGAAACCTAAATAGGGCTTTTTTATTACTAGACTGCGATAGGTAACTGTAATGTTTAGTGTTATAATTTTCTTTCGCTTGGTCAACTGTTTGCCTGAATGTAGTTGCAACAAATTTATAGTCATTCCAATTACGTGGACATTGATTATACAGTAACTTTCTCCAGGCTGCCTTTCTTCTTCTATATTCGCGTTCACACTCCGGATTCCACCATGGTGAATAAGTACCCCCTTTAGTTGACTGCATACTGAAGCTGGATTTTTTGTAACTGTCACTTATCACTTGACACAAATTAACTGCCTTAACTTCATCATTTAGACCAACCTGTTTATTTAAAGCTGATCGCAGTGAATCTTGAAATATACTATAGTTAACAAAGGTGCGGACATGCTTTTCGACTAAATTAATTGGTCGCATGACCTCAAAAATTATTGGAAGATGGTCGCTATTTGTGGCCGACGTGATATAGTAGACCAGGAGAAAATTGCACAACCCGAACTGGAAAAAGTTAAGCCTAACACCGAACGTGATTTGCCGGATACATAAGTTGGGGTTCTCGAATTTACACAGTTAAGATTATTTGACGAAACCCAATCCAACAATCTCTTACCACAAGAGTCGGACCGATAACCCCATGATACGTGGTGAGAATTAAAGTCACCAGCTATGATTAGATCCTTTCTGCAGGCTGCAAGCACGGCATCGAGAACTCCTGTATTGAGAACTCCTGTAGGAAAATAAACATTGACTATCGAAAATGGGGCGCATCAGGAAAGCGTTAAATCCAATGCTAGAATCTCACTTTCAGCAGAGAATGACTGGTGACTAATCTTAGCTCTATGACAAATTTTTGTTGAGATGAAAAATGCTAATCCCCCTCTACGAGAAGGGCGATCTAGACGAAAACTGCGATAATCCTTTAAATGAAAACTCTTTTCTGTGGATAACCAAGTTTCTTGCAAAATAATCAAATCAGGAGAAAGTTCTTCACAGAGATATAACAGATCAGCGGCTGCAGCAAAAATGGGACGACAGTTCCACTGCAGCACTTTTAAGCTTCCTATGTTGACGATATTCCGGCAGTATTAACTGCCGTCTGTAGAATGTTATCCTTTAGGAAATCATCCTTTGTTAACCTGTCATTTTGACTCTTTTTAGCTTTTAGTTTATGGAGGGTAGTTGCTCTCGGGGAGTTAGGAGAAGCACGACGTTTACACGTTCGAGCATCTAAATCCATGCTCTCAGTGGTATCTGAACCAGTCTCGTGACTGTTAAAGCCCTCAGGTTCGACAGGAGTTGCGGGAGCTGCGGTGTCATCAGTACTGCGAGGCTAGGCCTCTGCCGATTGGTGTTTCTTTATATTTTCATCAGAAACTGCGATTTCAAAAGGAACATTTGGATGCGCAGTAACATGCAAAAGTTGCGACAACTGAGAAGTGAAAACTTGCCCAATTGTCTCTGAAAGATTCGTAAATAAACTGTCAAGGGCTTTTGCCATAGCCTTCTCTACAGCTGCAGCTACAACATCACCAAGAGATGCATCCATAGCTTTGGAGTGACGAGCAGCAGCTTCAGCATAACCACAGGATTTCTCTAAGGCAAGAGCATGAGCTTCACGACGCGAACACCGTTTCCTTTCTATAATTTTGGATGTTATGTTTACGCCGTCAGTTTCGCTTCATTTTTGTTAAATAAGTCCTGATCTGTTAAAGGAAAATTACCATCCCCATTCTCTCAAACTGCTCCAATAATTACCTTCCAGATTTTCTGCGAAGGCTACAAACTTACAAACAAACAAGAGAAAGAAGGCTCATTCCATGTCAAACGCACCAGCTGGAAAGTCGAACCTCTCCGATTCCTTTTTAAAAATATGTGTGCATTTCGTAGGTTTCAAGAATTTATTTGCTTTGATTAAAGAACATTTTTGAGAATTTTATTTTTACTTACACAGCTGTAATTTGTTCGTTTGTGTTATATATTAGATATAATGGGTCCTGAACCAAAATAAAAATAATTTGAACATGAACCATTTGAATAATGAACAAAAAGAAAAAAAAAAAACCGCGCGCGCTCGCCGGGGCCGGAAGGCTCCAGGGGGAGGGCAGACAGAGAGAGAAGGACGCGTTCTACGCCGCGCGCGCCCGCCCAGGCCGCTGTATCTTTAAATCCACCTGCGGCAGGGACAGAGTCCGCCCTGCGCTTTGTTTTCCCGGCTTAGTTCGCGTTGATGCGAGCGGTAGCACGAAGGCCAATTCACTCGCTGCTGCTGCCGCACTCACTCCATTACTCACTCCAGCGTTTTGACAGCGAGTTTCCGCGGTCATCGAGTGAGATGCGTTCATGTTTGCTTGTGTGCGTGACACCATAAGCCATAGGCGCCGACTACGGGGGGTGGGGGGGGGGGGAGAGCTCCCCCCCCCCCCCCCGGAAAATTTCGGAGTGGGCTCGAGCCCCGGAGCCGCCCCCCCCCCCCCCCCCGGCTCCGTGCACCCCCCCCCCCCTCATAGATAGCCCCCCCCCCCCCCCCCCCGGCGATGCCGAAGCCCCCCCGCTCCTAAAATGTCAGTACCAGAGTCCTGTTACCCAAACCGTTTAAGGTTTCCTTCGAGTTGCCTCTACATTTTCCCTTACAATATTATTGTGGCTAAAAGCTCACTGCAGCATTGTTGACGCGGACGTGCACGGCTTTTATTCATAATTTCGCTTTATTTCTGAAAATCCTGGCAGTAGGAAAACAAGCGCATTAGAAGTGTGGAGATGCGCGACTCTCGCGCGTCTCCTGTAATCCGGCTTCACCGCGTAGCTAAGTGCCGACGGCGGTCGTGGTGGTTGCGGCGCATTGCGAGAGATGGCGCGAGTGTCGCCATGCGATGATTAGATATAATGGGTCCTGAACCCCCCCCCCCCCCCCCCCCCCCAAAAAAAAAAATTAATTTGGACATGAACCATTTGAATAATGAACAAAAAGAAAAAAAAAAAAAAACCCGCGCACGCTCGCCGGGGCCGGAAGGCTCCAGGGGGAGGGCAGAGAGAGAGAAGGACGCTAGAGAGAGAGAAGGACGGCTAGGGTGCAAAACTTGCGCCCCCCCCCCCCCCGATACAAAGAGGAAAGCCACATCATCATCATCATCATCATCATCATCAGATGGGTCCGTCTTCGTCTACAGTGGTGCGACGGGCGGGAGCGTAGGTAGTAGGAAAGGGCGCCAAGCTACGGCTTTTTTGGGGGGACCCAGAGCCCTAAGACCACCAGTGTAGACGAAGACGGACCCAGAGAGGCCCCAAGATTCAAGAAACGTAGAATCGGTAGGAGAAGAAATAGACGTAAGCACCAGGGGCAAGGTCATTCTGACATAGGGTACATTAACATGCAAGGTGGCAGGAATAGGCTGAAGTGGGAGGAGATAGACGAGCAACTAAGGCAAGAAAAGCTGATGGTATACGGGTTTGTGGAGACACATCTTAGGGACATGGAGCAACCTCCCTGTAATCCTGACTATGCATGGGAATATTGCAATAGAACAGAGGGCAGCAGAAAAGGGGGTGGAATTGGTGCATTCATTCATAAAAGTATGAACAGGCAAAGGGTCAAACAGGAATGCAAGGAGCATTTATGGCTAAAAGGGAAAGTTGCAGAAGAGCAGACACTCCTTGGCTTTGTATACCTGTGGACAGGAGCAAATGCCAAAGAGGGAAAAAAAAATGCTGGAATGCATATCAAGTGGCATTAATGAGCTAGAAGGGTGCGAGATTATTATACTAGGAGATATGAACGCACACATAGAAGACATGGACGGGTACACAGACTCAACAGGCAACATTATGCTGGATATGTGTGAAATGCATGACTTAGTTGTATGCAACAGTACTGAGAAGTGTGAAGGGCACATAACATGGGAGGTAGGGAGCCTGCAGTCGACGATAGATTATGCACTAATGTCACATAGGATGCACGATAGGCTAAATGTAATGAGCATAGATGAATATGGCTCCAGAAGTCTAGGTAGTGATCACAAACGTATTAAGGTGAGCTTTGGAAGGGAAATGAAAGTAGGTAGGAGGCAAGATGAACAACCAGGTGGGATATTTTACTCTGAAAAGCAGCTTGAAATAGCAACCCAGCAAATTGAGGAAGTAATTTCAGAGGATACAAAAACAGAATGGACATATGCAAATTTAACAGGCCTATTTGAGCTAGAGCTTACTAAGGTACGAGTCAGGACAAAAGGGAACAGAAGACGTAAACCCAAGAGCTGGTGGGATGAGGAGGTTAAGAAGGCCATAGAGAAACGTCAGGAAGCATCCAGGGAACACAGATATTCAAAGCAGAGGGGTGAACCAGAAGCTGATGTAGGCAGAAAATGGAATAACTTTTTAAACTGTAGAAGGGAAGCATCCCATTTGATCAATGAGAAGATCAGAAGAAAGGGGAGCCAATGGTTGTCAGAAGTAAACAAAAAGGATAGAAAAGCAGCGAAGAAATTTTGGAAACATCTCAACTCCTTGAGTAATAAGACTAGCCTAGAGCAGAGGTTTATAGTTACAGCTCAAGGTGTTCGACTAGAGGGAGATGAGGCAATGGAACATATAAGAACAATGATGACAGAAAAATTTAAAGAACGAAACATAGCATGTGCTCAATCAGGTGAGGATGGACTAGTCAGTGCAGTGGCTCCACTGTTGCGGGTCGGAGATTTATCCCGCCTCTGCTACCAGTTTGTTGGGAACGGGTTGTTGAGACTCGGTAGCGTTTAGGCCGGTGATCCTTCAGCAAGGGTGAGTAA